>NW_008354184.1:1670678-1671661 GCF_000622305.1 Nannospalax galili | reverse complement strand
TCCAGGAATACTTTATATTCAGCACCCCATGGAACTGTCTCCAAAATCTGTTCCATATACTGGGGCACAAAAAAAACCTCAAAAAATTCAAAATGATTGAAATAATTCCATGCATTCTATCAGACCACAATGTAATAAAGCTTAAAATCAACACTGGAAGAATCCCCAATAATCACGTGAACACATGGAGATTAAACAACACACTCCTGAATGATGACTGGGTCAAAGGAGAAATTATGAAAGAAATAAAAGTATTCCTGGGACTAAAGGAAAAGGACAATCCAACACAACAAAACCTCTGGGACATGCTGAAAGCTGTCCTTAGAGGGAAGTTTATAGTTCTAAGTACCTACATTAAAAAATCAGAAAGATTACAAATGACTTAATATTGCAACTCAAGACACTTGAAAAGCAACAACAAATGAAACCCAAACCCAGCAGACAAGAAAAATAACAAAAATCAGAGCGGAAATTAATGAAATAGAAACAAAGAAAACAATACAAAGAATCAACGAATCCAAGAGCTGGTTCTTTGAGAAGATAAACAAGACTGATAGACCGCTAGCCCTGTTAACCAAAAGAAAGAAAGAAAGAGCACCTCTAAATCAAGAAAATCAGAGATGAAAGGGGAAGCATCACAACGCAAACCAGAAAGATAAAGAACATTATAAGGGAATACTTTCAAAACCTATATGCTACTAAATTTGAAAACATAAAAGAAATGGACAGATATGTAAAGGCATGGAAACCACCAAAACTAACCAAGAAGAGATTAACAGCTTAAACACACCCATAACACAAAAAGAAATTGAAACAAAAATACAAAATCTCCTGACTAAAAAAAGGCCAGCATCAGATGGATTTACAGCAGAATTCTATCAGATATTTAAAGAAGATCTACATCCAATACTACTTAATTTATTCAGAAATATAGAAATGGATGGAGAACTTCCAAATTCCTTCTATGAAGCCAGCATCACTCT
>NW_008354184.1:1670369-1670598 GCF_000622305.1 Nannospalax galili | reverse complement strand
AACAAGATGGACAGCACAGTTAACCAAAATGAAAGAGCACCTCCAAATCAACAAAATAAGAGATAAAAGGGGAAACATCAAAACAGGCACAAAAGAGATCCAGAACATTATAAGGGAATACTTTAAAATCCTATATGCTACTGTATTTGAAAACCTAAAAGAAATGGACAGGTACCTAAAAGCCTGGGAACCACCAAAGCTAAACCAAGAAGAGATCAACAGCTTAAAC
>NW_008354184.1:1585196-1669623 GCF_000622305.1 Nannospalax galili | reverse complement strand
TCAAAAAAATGAAGAGAAAACCAACAGAATTGGGAAAAATCTTCACCACTGACAAATCTGACAGAGGTTTAACATCCAGAATGTACAGAAAACTCAAAAAACAAAGAAGTGAGAAACCAAATGATCCAATTAAAAGATGAGCTAAAGATCTCAACAGAAAGTTCTCAAAGAAAGAAAAAAGATGGCTAAGAAACATCTCAGAAAGTGTTCAACATCATTAGTAATTAGGGAAATGCAAAGTCAAACCACCCTAAGGTATCACCTTTCCCCAACCAGACTGGCTGGGAGCAAGAGAACAAATGATACCAAATGCTGGTGAGGATGTGGAGAAAGGGGAATGCGCATTCACTCCTGGTGGGATTGAAAATTCATGCAACCCCTATGGAAAACAGTGGGGAGAACTCTTAAAAAATTAAAAATGAACCTACCATATTACCCAGTTATACCACTCCTTGGCATGAGTCTCAAAGGACTCACCCTATTGTAGGGACACTTGTACAACCATGTTTGTTCCTGCTATTTTTACAATAGCTAAGAGATGGAAGCAACCTAAGTGTCCTCAATTGACCAGTGGTTAACCAAAAGGTGGTATATTTACACAATGTAGTTCTATTCAGCAGTAAAGAAGGATGAAATAATTAAATTTGCAGGTAAATGGATGGATCTAGAACTGTTATACCAAATGAAGTAACACAGACTCAGAAAAACAAAGGACGTATGTTCTCCCTCATATGTGGATCCTAGCACCAAATCCTTTTAAATTCCAGGTCCTTTTAATATGATGCTATACAGCAGTCCCTTCTGCAGGAAATAACTACCATCATCATGACTTCAGCTGAGCCTGATCATCCCAAATGGACTTGTTGTCGGTTGTGCTCATTCATTAAAGGAAAGTCAAGCAGGTCATTGGACCCTCACCAGAATATCCAGCCACTCTTCCCAGCCAACTGTATGTAATTTGACCCTAATCACACATGGCCTCCTAGATTTGGGGAGGGATAAATTATACAATCTGGGGAAGGCTAGGAAGAGAAGGCAGGAGGACCTTTGACTTATCTTCACATAGATGGAACTGGTAAAAGGAGCAGGGGTGTTGGGAGCCTGAGGCTCAGCCATTTCTCAAAATTGCTGAACAGACCTAAGCTGGTAACTTTCCATTCTGCCCACTCTCCTCCCGCGGGCACGGGACGGAGCCCACGACCTTGGCCCGCAGCCTTGGCCCACGGCCTTGTACTCTTGTCCAGTAAACTGCCCTGTTTTCCATTAATCAGTAGATTCCTCCCTTAGAGTACATCTGGGCCCCTGCGGTCTAGCTGATATGATTACTCTCAATCTGTACTCCTTTGTTCTCATTCTCTATTTAACCTCATGCTTGTGCTGTAATAAATGAGACTTGATTGGAATGCTGTCTTGTCTCTTGCCCCATCCAAATCCCCACTCCCCAATCCAGGTACCCCGTTGCTGATCCCGCGGGTTCGGGACACAGGGGTTTGCCCCATCCAAATCCCCATTCCCCAATCCAGGTACCCCGTTGCAGATCCCGGGGGTCGGGATCCATGCTGGGTTAACAGATCCTCAAATGACCTTAAGAGTAAAAATAAATTGTTTTATCTGGGCCAACTATAGTGTTTTAAACTCCCAAAAGGAAAGTATAACCAAAGATTAATGGGGTCAATATAATTTTTAAGAGTCCATATGTATAGCTAAAGGCTACATAACAAGAAACAATGCCAGACAGGTGATACCTTCCTTTGAGTTATTGGCCAAGGTGGCTCAAGAGACTCCCAGACAGAAACCCAGCATAGAACTGGGAAAATGAACAGCAGACCCTAATCTTATCTAAAGGAATATTGACAACTGATTGCTGCTAGATGAGGAACAGCTGATCTTCCTAAAACAAGGATCTCTAGCCAGGCTGACTAGATTCAGCAGACAGACAAGCACTGGAGAATGGCTGGGGGTGTTGACAACACAGAGGACAGTAACAGGGATTACAGAGTATATGGGCTCCAGTGGGGGGTGGGGAGGCTATGAGAGGGTGCCATTTGGGAAATGGGTATATAGATGACTAAGATTGTGTGGGATGTTCTGTATGACATACACACAGAAAAATCAACAAATTAAAAAAAAAAGACTTATATTTGAGGAGGAAGCATAAAATTTTACTTCATGTTAAATAGTAGAGATGATAAACATTACCACTGCAATCTACCTGATGACTTTATAGCCATACTCAGGTACTAAGGATGAGAAATAGAAATACTTTCCATGTGTAGGGCCCAGTCTGTTCCTGAGCTTTGTTACCCCCATAATATCTCTACCCTAATTCCCACCCCAACAATGCCTGAAAGAACAGTGTTAAGCTGGGGCCCAGACAGGTCAAGAGTCTCTCCAGGGGTCACCAGCAGCAAGCAATCAAGTGAAAACTGGGGTTCGGATCTGCCAGATGCCCAAGGTAGAGCCCAGCACAGATGGTCAAAGGCCAGAAACCCCAAAGGAGCAAGTCACTCACCCCTGAGCCACTATGGAGCTCAGAACCCTTCTACACAGTAGAAGGAGGAGGCCTGTCCTCCTACCCACCTCTACTCTGCATGGCCTGAGGGATGGCATGCAGGGCTGGATGGAGAGTCAGAGACCAGCCTGAGATCCTAGCTCCACTGCTCAGCGGCTCTCAGCACTCAGGACCCAGAGGCACCTGCCCCTCGGTCCCTTTTTCCCTCTCCAACAATACAGTATCTACCTCAGAGGGTGCTAAGGAAGATGAAGTGACACTGATGTAATCCATCAGCTTGACAGTGCTGTGTCAATGCTAACTGTTGGCTTCTGTGTCCACACTGGGGTTCCATCCTGAGGGGCCTCTAATAGCCCAGGGATGCCTAACATAAGCAGCAGCAGATGCCCTTGCAGAACAGATGTCAGAGCTACAACCCTGAGTGGTTGGTTTTGGTTTTGGTTTGTTTTTGTTTTTGTTTTTTTGTCTTTTTGAGACAGGGTCTTCCTGTAGCCCCCAGCTCCCCTGGAACTCACTATGTAGACCAACTCACTATGTAGACCAGGCTAGCCTTGAACTTAGAGATCCGCCTGCCTCCGCCTACCAAGTGCTGGGATTAAAGGCGTGCTCCACCACGCCTGGCTCAACAATGCTGTTTTAATGAAATACTTCTTTTAAGTATGTGGTTATTAAATAAATAACTAAAAATAAAAAAATAAAAAAGGGTCACAAAGAAATGTGTCAAAATGTGTGCATGGCAGCATGACAAATCATTTAAATTCCTGTAATTTCTAAATTTCTGTAATAAGCATATATATTATTTTTCCATTTGGTAATAAACATATATATTATTTTTCTAATCAGAAAAAAATTCTGTTCATTTAAAAAGAGTTGGGTTTGAGTCCCAGTTCTGTTCCAAGTTGTTGTGATGGGCCCCTCTCTGGGCCCCATCTGAAACGTCAGACTAACTGCACTACTTTGAGGACAGAGAAAGCAAGGTGACAGCAGTTAAACGGCCATGACAATTAAGGTCAGGGTGGCTCCTTCAAGCTGACTAGGGGTCTCTAACTCCAGCTTCTGTCTCGTATCTGTACAAGCTCAGAATCCAGCCAGCTCTAGTATAGGCAGTACCCAGAGGGGGCTGGCCCAGAGAGCTGGCCATGTTCCCAAAGAGAGTGCAATCACTCATCAAACACATCCAGAGCATGTGCTATACTGAACACCATTCTAAACAGAGAGTAAAGAGGAACAAACAAGGGTGAATTCCTTGCTCTTCTGGAGCGTCTGCTCTTAAGGGAAGAGCAGCAACATGAAGGAGCTTTTTAACTTTTTTAAAATTTATTTTGTTTATTTTCTTTTAAAAAAATTTTTTTATTATTTTTATGTTATGTGTATGAATGTATTGCCTGCATGTATGTAAGTGTACCCGTGTCGTCCAATGCCGCCGACCGAGGTCAGAAGAGGGCTTTAGAGTCCCCTAGAACTGGAGTCAAGGATGGTTTGTAGCTGCCATGTGGGTGCTTGGAATCGAACCCAGGTCCTCTGCAAGAGCAGTCAGTGCTCTTAACCACTGAGTCATCTCTCCAGCCCAAAATTATTTTTATTTTATGAGTGTTTTATCTACACATATATAAGTGCACCCGTGTTGTGCAATGCCCCTGGAGGTCAGAAGAGGGCGTCAGATCCCTCGAACTGGAGTTAAAGATGGTTATTAGCTGCCATGTGGGTGTTGGGAACTGAATCCAAGGCCTCTGCAAGAGCAGCCAGTGCTCTTAACTGCTAAGCCATCTCTCCAGCTCCATGAAGGAGCTTTTTAGAAAAGCCTCACAAATGAAGATGTGTACTGAAGAGAGCATCAGGCAGTAAGTGCTAGAGAGACTCTATAGCTAGGTATAATAGCAGACTAGACAGAGTTGAAGGGACTATTAGTGAAAGGGAAGAAACATCAGAAAAGGACAAGCAGAATAAAGTGTGGAGAGACACAGGATGGAAAATATAAGCAGAATAGACAGGAGGCATAAACTGTACCATGAGATGGTCTAATACATAAACGGAGGGCCAGACCAGGTCAGAAAAGAATACCTGGAAGTCTTATTTGAAGAATTAATGTCTGCAAATTTTCCAAAACTTATTTTTTTAAAAAGTTCCACTGATTCACTATATCCTCTGAGTCCATGTCCTTATAAAAACCAAAACAAACAAAAAACCAAACAAAAAAACCCAAGGCTGGGTGTGGCAGCACATGCATAGAATCCTAGCACTCAGAAGGTTGAAGCAGGGGTTTGCTGTGAGTTTCTGAGGCCAGTGTGGGCTTCATAGTAAGTTTCAGACCAGCCTGGTTTACAGTCTGAGACCCTGTTTTTAGAAAAAAAACAAGGCTGGCAAGATGGTTCAGCGGATAGGATACTTGCCACCACACCTGATGACCTGAGTTCAATTCCAAGGACCCACAGGGTGGAAAGATGAGTCTGCCTAAGATGGGGGGTCAAGTTTACCAAGATCACTGTGACCCCTGCAGGGGGCCTTTTCCAATAGACAGGCCTTGATTTCTCACACAAAGAAGGGAGGCATCCTCAGGGCAGGCACAAGTGTCCTCCACACAGCAGGCTTACCTCTTGGCCAGGTGTAGGCCTGCAGCTATAGGCACAGCTTGCCTGCCCTGTCTAGGGCCAATCCCATCCAGAATTAGCTCAGGCCTCTATACTCTGGATCAGGACTGGCGCTGCTGTTAAGGCTGGTGTCTAGGGCAGCCTCTAAGCTCTACTCTCAACCCAAGTGTCTACTGTGGGTGTCTTAGTTTCCTGTAGAACCAGGTTCTGAATTTTCCCAACTGGCCATGGCCAGCTGGCCTTGTTCTCTTGATGGTTGTGCTGGATAGCTTTAGTGTCAACTTGACACACCTGGGTTGAGGGAGCCTCAATTGGGGGATTACCTCTATTGGACCGGCCTGTGGCCATGTCTGTGGACATCTTCTTGATGAGTGATGTGGGAGGGCCCAGCCCACTGTGGGTGGTGCCATCCATGGGCAGGTGCGCCTGTGTTGCATAAGAAAGCAGGCTGAGCACAGGCTAGGGGAGCAAGCCAGTAAGCAGCGTTCCTCCATGGCCTGTGCTCCAGCTCCTGCTTCCAGGTTCCTGCCTTGAGTTCCTACCTTGGGTTCCCTGATGAACTATGACCTGGGAGATGTAAGCTGAATAAACTCTTTCCTCCCCAAGTTGGTAGTGGTCAGAGTGTTTTGTCACAGCAATGAAGAAACAAACTAGGAAAGTGGTAGACCCCTCACCCCCAGCTTGCCACTTCCTGAGGCTCCTCAATCAGACCCCAGCTGTTCTCTCAGAATCACTTCACAACTAAGCCATGGATCTGGTCAGAAGGATCTGTCACCTGCAGCATTAGCCCTCCTTGCTTCTGCAGGCTGGGAACAACCTTGGCTCCTGGGTCCTGGGAACAAACTCCTCCTCACTTTTCCAGAGAAGCTCTGGAGGCTTGGCCAGCCACCAGCAAGGGACTGCTTCCTGCATCCCCATAGTTACCTGAGCTCTACCCCTGCCAGAAGGCTGCTTCTTGTAGGGGGTTAGCAGGCCTGTGTACTTGGGGCTTCTCCCACCAGTTCCTTAAACACACAGACCACATGTGTCATCTCACAGGGAAAAATGGATTGGACCCAGACTCCTGAGTCACTCAGTGCTCAGTGTGTGTGAACAGGTAGATGATGGGACAGTCAGACACATGAACAAGCAGAAAGAGATATCAGTATGAACCCACCTTAACACCAGTCAGACCAGCTCCTCCTATACTTGGAGACTTGGTTATATAAAGTCTCCCCTTTCCTACTTTGCCCTGCCCTGTCATCCTGTCTAGCCCCAAGGAATCTCTTTGGAGCTAGGCTTTACATACCTGTTATCCAAATTCTGGTCCCTTTGAGAACAGTCATACCTCTGAAGACCCAGGGCTAAAGGTTACCCCAGCGGGCCCTTCACAACCGCCCCATCCTTCCTCCTACCCTCCAACTGCAGAGGTGAAGCCTCAGGAAATGACCCAGTTCTCCCGTCCACCAACAGAGCCTTCAGACAGAGCTCCAAAGAAGCCATGTCTACACAGTCCCTGAAGGCTGAGGGCTGAGAAGATGGAAGGAGAGGCACATGTCGCACTGACCATCACTCACCGGAAGCCACTCTGTGGGTTTCTAGGGTTGACCAGAATGCAGTCCCAGGTACGATTTGGAATATTCTGGAACAGGACCAGCTGCCCTTCCTCCCGAACATGTTCACTTGAGGCATAGTCAGCTACAGACACCTCCTTCACCCGGAATGGGTTTGAGAACAAGTTGGTGACGCTACTAAGGGTGTTGACCAAGCGGCCAAAGAACTGCATCCTCTGAGGGGCAGGTAGGGGATCCAGCCTGCCCCTTGCTCTGGAAGAAAATTGGGTGTCTGGTCAGTTGGGTACAGTCTCCCATGCCCACCTCACCAGCATCCTGTACAGGCACTCTGTCATCCCCACCAGCACTGTCCCTTGATTTTGAGCCAGCAGGAACCTGAAAGGGAGGAAAAGACAGCACTGAGTAACAGATGTCTGATGGAAGGTTCTAGAGAGGTCAGGCCAGGCCAGAGTGCCTAGGTATTTGTTCCCTGACCAGTGTCCCTGACAGAGGCTCGGTTTCCCCACTACTGTGAGGACTTGTACGGACAGTAGAGACAGTGAGTGTGAATACCCGTCTGCAGCTAGGCCCAAGTAAACAGCTTTTGACCACACAAGTTACAGGGATGGCGTTCCAGACATCACAGAGCTTGGCACAGGGCATTCCAAGTCCACAACCAAGCCAGGGGCCCCTCTCTATGACACACCATCAGGGAACCAGACCATATCTTACAGCTCTGCAGTAAGGGAGTAGGGAGCGTCTGACTCACTCCTTGGCGTCCTGCTGTCAACGGTTTCCCAGAGCTCTGAAAGAGGTCATAGAAACCTGCCCTTGGAAATTAAAGTGAACAGGGAGGCTCAGAAATGCCAAGTGTGTGTTTGTGGGTGGCTCGTGTGAGTGCAGATGTGTGTTCGAGTCTACATGTGCTGTGGGAACCAGGGTCAACTTCAGGTACCTTCCCTCAGGGGCCGTCTGTCTTGTTTGTGGAGACAGGGCCCCTCACTGACCTGGAACTCACCAAGTAGGCTAGACAGTGAGCCCCAGAGATCCTCCTGTCTGCCTCCCCAGCAGATTCCAAGACTGTATCACTAAGCTCATCTTTCTTTACGTGGGTGCTAGGGATGGAACTGAGGTCCTCACACTTGAGTGACTGAGCTTTCTCCTCAGCCCCAGGGGGAGGAATTTTTGCTACAGATGAAGTCAGAGTTTCTGCTATGGAAACTGTCTCCCAGTTTCGGTGACAGAATTAGATATTTTTTTTCATATGTGTGTGTGTGTGTGTGTCCGTCCATATGTGTGTGTGCTGGGGATGGAACCAAGGGTTCCACATGTGCCAGGCAAGCACTCTTGCAGTATGCTACACCCCCAGCCCGTGTAATGTGGCTTCTCCCACCAATCTGTATGTTACTTAAACATACAGGCCACTTACATCATCCCACAGGGCATCTGTTAGGCATCTGTTATTTCCTGGGTTCCCAGAAAGTTCACTGCCTTCTAAAGGCACTGCCACCATCCTAGTGATGGCCTCCCAGAGGCCACCCTATTCTTGAGTCAACACTATGGACAGCCTGAGGGAGGATGGCAACAGAGCAGACACCAGTTCTCAGACTTGTGTGGCCCTGGCCCAAAGTAGGAAAAGAGGACTGGTCTTGGCAATGGGAGAGAGACAAAAACAAGAGGCCTACAGAGTGAGCTAAACACAAAGCAGGTGGCTCCAGATGGCTGTGTTAAGAGCAATGGCTGCTCTTGCTGAGGACCTGGGTTCAGTTCTCAGCACATGGCGACTAACAACTGTCTGAAACTCCAGTTCCAGGGGATCTGATGCCCTTTTCTGACCTCCGTGGGCATTGCACACACAAATGCACTTACTTGCAGGCAGAACACTCATACACATAAAATTTAAAAACATAATAATACAAACTGCAGGGGTCAGTCATGATACCACCTCCAAGGTTTCACCTTCCGGTTTTAACAACTGTAGTCTAAAAACATTCATGAAGAATACTAGAAATAATTCATAAGTTGTAAAGTCTATACTATGAATAGCCTAGTGAAATCTCAAACCATCCTGCTGTCTCTCACCTGGGTGCATATATATTCATTTTCCCAGAGTATCCACACAGTATACACCATCTACCTGTCAGTCACCTACTAGCCTTCTTCATTATCAGATTGTCATGGTACTGCTGTATTTGTGTTCAAGTGATTCTCTGTCACTTAATAATAGCCTCAAGGGTTGAGCAATGTAGCCCTGTTGATACAATGCTTGCTTAGCATGCATGAAGCCCTGGGTTCATAATCACTAGCACTATACAAATTGGGAATGGTGGTGTATGTCTGTAATCCAAGCACTACTCCAGAGGTGGAGTTCAAGGTCATCCTTGGTTACATGGTGAGTTTGAGTTACAAGAGACCCTGTCTTTTTTTGTTTTTGTTTTTTATCTTTTTGAGACAGGGTCTCCCTGTAGCCCCAGCTGGCCTGGAATGCACTACATAGATTGGGCTGGCCTTGAACTCACAGAGATCCGCCTGCCTCTGCTGAGAGTGCTGGGATTAAAAGCATAAGTCACCATAACTGGCAAGAAACCCTGTCTTTTTTTAAAAAAATATTTTATTTATTTTATGTGTATGTGTGTATTGCCTACATGTAGGTAAGTGCACCCAAGTCATGCAATGCCCACCGAAGTCAGAAGAGGGCCTTGGATCCCCTGGAACTGGAGTTATGAATAGTTGTTAGCTACCATGTGAGTGCTGGGATTCGAACCCAGGTCCTCTGCAAGAGCAGTCAATGCTCTTAACCACTGAGCCATCTCTCCAGCCTCAAGAAACCCTGTCTTAAACACAAATACCTCAAGGCTGAAAAACAGCAAGGCTTGACAACTTGGACATGCCCAAGAGAAGTCATAAAAAGCTCAATGTAGCCTGTGGTCCTGTGCTCAGTCCCAGGCATCCAATGGGGGTCTTGCAGCATATCCCTGTGGCTAGAGACTACAATTACAGCAGAACACGTTTGCTAACCACCTACTTTGGGTGAGCCCTGAGCTGAGCACTTTCTGTGATTGCTTCATTTTAACTCTCACAAAACTATATAAAGCCAGTGTGTTGGGTTCAGAGTAGATCTCAGCCACAGCAGGTAAAGTCCAGTCTCACTGCCTACCAGCTGTGTGACCACAGTGCCTAACAGTAGCACCTGGCAGGCAGTACAACTCAATAAATGTTGCCTATCTTTATTTGATCCCCCCCTTTTACAGATAAGGAAACTGAGGCTCAGAATACACAACTGCAGAGCTCTGACAACATTCTGGAGCTTGGAACGACCTTCCTTCTATGGTCAGTAGTAAGTTGTGAGAAGAATGAGAGCCTCGGTCTCCTTCAACACAGGGACAGTCACATAGGAAGTAGGGAGACATGAATCAAAGGTCACAAAACAGTGTGGAGGATGAACAGGTCTGGAGATCTCATATGCAACCTGAGGGCTATACTGTGTCAGGGTTTTTAAATTTGTACTCCTTTGTAGTGCTGGGAATTGAATCCATGGCCTCCTGCACACAGGGCAAGAACTCTGCCAACTGAGCTACATCCACAGCCCTGTAGTCCGGGTTTTTTGCTTAAAAAAAGAAAAAGAAAAAAAAAGTAAAGTTTAGAGGCTCTTGCCACACACATTAAAAAAGGGGTTATGGTCTGGTGAGATGGTTCAGTGGGGAAAGTGCTTGCTGCCAAGCCTGATGGCCTGAGTTCAAACCTGGAACCCAAATAGTGGATGAAGAGGATTGTCTCTGTAAGTGGGCCACAGCACATGCGCACCCACACACAGTAAGTAAATAAATAAATAAACATAAGGGCTGGAGAGATGGCTCAGTGGCTAACAGTACTTACTGCTAGGTCCCAGCACCTAGCAGTAGCTAACAACCATTCATAACTCCAGTTCCAGGGGATCTGATGTCTTCTTCTGGCGTCCATGGGCACTGCATGCACATGGTATGCTTACATACACGCACTTAAAATAAAACTAATAGGGGCTGGAGAGATGGCTCAGCGGTTAAGAGCACTGACTGCTCCTACAGAGGACCCGGGTTCGATTCCCACCACCCACATGGTGGCTACAAACCGTCCTTAACTCCAGTTCCAGGGGAATCCAAAGCCCTCTTCTGACCTCCACAGCATTGCACGACATGGGTGCACTCACATACATGCAGGCAATATACTCATAAAAATAATAATAAAATGTTTTTAAAAATAATAAATAGCCAGGTGTGGTAGCACATACCTTTAATCCCAGCAAGTGGAAGGCAGAGGCAGGTAGATTTCTGTGCAATCAAAGCCAGCCTGGTCTACAAGGTAAGTTCTAGGCTAGCTGAGATGACTGGGAGATCCTGTCTCAAAACAACACAAAATAATAATAAATAAATGTAAAGAAGGGGGTGTTACTATGTGAGATGATGGGCATGTTAATTTGCTTGGCATTTTTACTCTGCATGTCGAATATCATGTTTACATAATAAAGAAAGCAACAACAAAAATAAATAAATTAATTAATTAATTAATAAAATAAAATGAAGGGGCTGGAGAGATGTCTCAGTGGTTAAGAACACTGGCTGCTCTTTCAGAACATGGGCTCGGTTCCCAGCACCTACATGATGCTAACAACCATCCCTAACTCCAGTTCTAGGGGATCGTTCTAGGGGATCCAACATCCTCTTCTGGCCTCTGTGGGCACTGCATGCAAAGATGTACTTACATGCAGGCAAAACACTCATTCACATAAAAATAAATTTTAAAAAAGAGTTTTTAAAAACATTAAAATAGCCAGGTGTGGTGATGCACGCCTTTAATCCCAACACTTGGGAGGCAGAGGCAGGCAGATCTCTGTGAGTTCGAGGCCAGCCTGGTCTACAGAGTGAGTTCCAGGCAGCTGGAGCTACAGGGAGAACCTGTCTCAAAAAGACAAAAATAAATAAATAAATAAAAAACATTAAAATAAAATGGAACACCCAGGTATGCTGCAGTCCCAACCACTGCCAACCCTGACCAGTTCAAAGCACATAGCAGTCCAGAAAGTGATGCTGGTGAACACTCTCACACCTGCCCATGGTACTACAATTATCTGGACCACAGCATCCTCTCCTCTGAGTGCAAAGGTCCTGGGCATTCAAGTCCAAGCTCAGCTCTCACATCCTCCTTCAAATGGTCTGCAGGCTCCAGCTGTCAGGTTCTCCCTCTTTGCTCTGTGCTTTAAACGCATCTCTAGGCTGGGGAATGTCTCAGTGGTAGACTCTGTACTTAACATATACAAGGACCTGGGTTCAATCCCTAACACTTAAAACATTTTTTGCATTTATTATTTATTTATTTATTTATTTATTTATTTTAATATTTATTTATTTATTTATTTTTGTGTATGGATGATGTAAGAGTGTGGGTGCACATGTGCCACAGTGGAGATCAGAGGACAACTTGCAGGAGGTCGTTTTTCCTTCTAACCTGTGGGGTCCTGGGGATTAAACTCACATTATCAGGCTTTGCAGCACGTACCTTCACACAGAGTCATCTTACTGCCAACTGCCCCGACCCCCCGCCTCACCCACTCAGGGCATGGTGGCTGTGGCTCACCTCTATAATCCATTTACCTTTTTATTTTTCTTTAGGTCATTTTGAGACAGGGTCACCCTGTAGCCCCAGCTGTCTTGGAACTCACTATGTAGACCAGGCTGGCCTCAATCTCAGAGATTCGCCTGCCTCTGCCTCTGCCTCTGCCAGGAATAAGGGTGTGCACCACCATATTCACCTTATCTTAGTTTTTGAGACAAGGCCCTTTCTCTGGGTCCTGTGGTTTACAGATTGGGCTAGGGTGGTTAATAAGCGAGCACCAGGGATCTGCCTATCTCCACCTCTCCAGCTCTGGGATTACAAACTCACATCACCATGCCTGGCTTTCTATGTGGTACTGGGGATTTGAACTCAGGTCCTCATGCTTGTGAGGTAATCACTTTACCAACTGAGCTATCTCCCCAGCAAGTTCTACTGCCACACTGACATACTGGATGCCTCCCTAGGCCCTGACCCATTCTTGGAGCTTCATGTATGTTCATCACTCCATCCACAAACCCAGTCTCCCAGTCATCTTCACTTCACACAGGAGCAAGCAAGCAACAGAGAAGTGACATGCCCAAGGTCACACAGCTGACAGGTGGAGGAGTGAGCAAGCAATGCAACCAGACAGGCTAGCCCCAAAGAGGGACCTTCTCAGCAGCCAAGGTCTCGCATCACCAGGAACTCACCCCAACACAGTAGGGCTCAACCAAGTTTCCTAAAATTTAAGTGAGTAAATACTTTGCACAGATTTAAAAGAAAAAAATGACTGAGTGAGTGAATAAAAAGCATTTACAGTGCAAGCCTGGAGACCTGAGTTTAATCCTTGGAAGCCATATAAACGTAGAAGGGGAGGACCAACTCCACAAAGTGGTCCCCTGACCTCCACATGTATGGTACAGCACTTGTACCCCCACGTGCACATCACACACACACACAGACACACACACAAAGATGAATTAAATTTTTTAAAAGGCATACTAGGTAAAAGAAAAGCTATCAGAATACCTGAAGATGAAGTTCCTAGGTGTGGATAACACATTTGCTTTTCTCAATTTCTCATATGGCACACAAAATGACTACATCAGTTTTATTAAAGAAAGCAGGTGTGAAGGCTGAGCCCTGGGGCTGTGGGCTCAGGCCCAGCTCAGAACCACAGCAGCCTCGGGCAGCCTTACCAAAAGCCAGGCCAGACACAGGAAGCACTCAGGGCATAGAGGAGGACTTCCAGAGCACCAGGAAGCCCCTTGGATTAACCCACTCACCAGCAGGACCAGCAGTCTCACAGAAAGGTCCCTGTCCAAGCACCTTCTGGTAGGAATGCCTCCCACATGTTGACAGCCTGGTCCCAAAGAGGGAAGGCCTGGCTTCTGTCCAGCCTCCTAGGGCTGGTGTGATGCAATGATGTAACCGAGGGAAGGGTCCGGGACGCTGGCCCACTGTGACACACAGGCAGCAGCCATTGTTCTCACTGGGTGGAAGAGAAGAAATGAATTCTGTAGACCTAAGGCCCACATCCTGGAATAAGCACAGCATGGCCAACCAGGAAGGGTGCAGGAGTGGAAAGGGCAAGAGTGTGCCTCCCTCCCGTTCCCGTTCCTACTACATCAGGGCCTAGCTGGGTCCTTCCAGCTTAGCTACAGGGGCAGGACACAGGCTGGGGAGTGAGCTGCCACCCAGGACCTGCAAGGGTTCTACTCTGGTGGCCTCACTCCCTTCTTCCTCTTGGTCCCACTCCTCACAGCCTCTACCTTTGGCCTTCCCATGCCATTATATTTGTTTTATCCTACTGACAACTGTCCCTCCTGCTCCCTGCCTGGGCTGGCTCCCTGCAGGACTCATATGCCTGGAGTGCTGCAGTCATCCTACACAGGCTGCCTGCTTCCAGGCATATGTACCTCAAGTGGAAGGAGAAGTTCAACACCTTCCACGGTGACAGTGCCAGCAGCAACTGACTATCCACTTTAGACAACCTCTAGGTGCCAGCTGCCTCTCCCAGGGTGAGGCTATAGTCTGTGGCCTCTCACTTTGTCTCTGCTCACTCACCCCTAGTCAGAGGCCCAGGGCACCTGCTTGCTTTGGGAAGACAGTTATCTACGGGGTCTGAGGCTGTCCTGGAGACACTGAAAGCAGGAAGGCCAAGGGCTGGTAGACCCACTTCAGGGACATCAAATCTAGGGAGCCCTCCCACTGAGAGTTCAAACAGCAAATCAGAGAACATGTTGAAGTCTACCCAAAATGAAAAACAAACAAAAACCTCTTATATAATGAGAGGCAAAGGGACCTTGGCAGAGTCTGTAGAACAGGTTGGTTGGCTTCATGAGGGCCAGGCCTAGGCCCTGCTCTAAATGCCCAGTCCCTGGGGAAAGACTGTTGGAGGACAGGGCTTGAGCTCTAAAGGAAAGACAGAAGCTAGCCAATGTGGGGAGGAGAGGTCCTCCCAGCATGCACAGCAGAGGGCACCTGTGGAAGGCAGAGAATAGGGGCCTACACAGCTACCATGGTTGAGCGCTGTCATCTGAACTGGCCAGCCAAGGGGACTCTGTTTCTTCTTCAGCCATGAACTCCCCAAAGATCCCTGGGCAGGTCTCAGGCAAGAGCTTTTCCCATGCTTTGGAAGTCACTATCTGCCAAGGCAGACAGGCTGTTTGTTTTCCCTCCTCATTTGTGGACAGTTTCATGTGGAAGTCACTGAGTGGAAGCTGTGCTCCATCAACCTCAGCCTGTAGGACCCAGAATGTCCTCCTCGCTTGTGCCGTAGTCATCGTCTGTCCCTCTGAAGGCAGAGCACTGAACTGGCCCCTCCCTGAGAGCTGACACTCATGACATTTCTGAATGGAAGCGGGTGAGGGCCAGGTCTCATGCAGTCTACCCATATGGCCCCTTTGTGCCTACCCAGCATGTGGGCTGTAACCAGACAACCACGCCTCCCTGCTGATCCTGTTGTATGGGTCTCTAACACCTCATAGAAAACCCAAACTCCAGTGCACATGCCAGCACCTCTAGGAGGGGCCCAGTCTGCATGCCAACCACACAGCCTGCCTAGCGCTACCTCCCAGACACATCACACTCAGCCTGCCCTTCAGTCCCCTCACCTACATCACCCTCTCTGCTTGTTTAAATGAATCCTTCCTTTCTTATCCTTCAAGACCTAGTCTGGGCATCACCTCTCTAGAAGCCCTCTTTTCCCTCAGTCCTTCTCCTTGGCACCACTACAACCAGATGGCCTCTAACAGGGGACAGTAACACTGCATTTATTCCTTCCCAATTAAGGCTGTGCTATTTCCTGACACCTGACAGGTGTTTAATAAATGCTGAATGAATTGGGAACAAATGAATGAATGTCTGTGATCCCCTGGATGACATCCCTGAGGTAGGTGGTAAGACAGACTTCCCCCTACCTGAATAGCAGGCTCCTCTCCCCACAAAGAAAGGCTCTGTAAATCCAGTCTCCTGCTAACCTCCAAGAGTTGCCCACCCACCAACAGGAGACTTTATCCAGCACTGCTGGGCCTCCAGAGTGGCACTGAGTACGGCTGGTCCCTTCCAGTGTCTGGTCTGGGCAGCTCAGTTTCACAGACCAAGCAGGGTGCCATCCTAGCCTACAAGGAAAGCTCTCTAGCTTCAGGACTTCCTCCACCTAACCCAGACAGCCACCGTGGTGACCAAGGGTCCATGAGGGGAACAGACAACAGGACAAACGTAGACCTCAGAGGATGGCCATGGAGGCTTCCAGGAGCACACCCAGACAAAGAACAAGCCCCACTTCCCACAGGATGTCCCATGACTGGAACAACTGGGGCAACACCCTCTTGAGCAGCTGACATCTCTCTCGTCCCCTCCACCCCAACAGCAGGCTGAAGACCTGGGGTCTGGTCCAGGCACCAGGCCTGTAGTTGCTCTGGACTTCCTTCCTGCAGCTCTAATGTCCACACATCCAGCCCAGGAGTGCCTGACCACTCACCAGCACCCCCTAAACACACACACACACACACACACACACACACACACAGGCTGTCTCATGTCTCACTCAGGAAGCTCACAGCTAGTGGCCTCTGAGTTTATCATGATGCAGGCAAAGTATATCATCACCCATTTGGCACAGGAAGAAAGTGAGAGACAGAGAGTGGAGCATTCGGCCCCTGCAGGTTAAGTTCTGCCTTCTTCCTGACTCCTGAATAGCACATGGCAGATGGCCTGATACACAGTAGGTCAGTCAGCCCAGGGAAAATGGGATGAACGGAGAGGTCAAAGGACATGCTATGTCTGTCTCCCACCCAAACCTCTGCATCGAGGCAGCCTCCTCACAAAATGTCCTTCCAAATGTTCCCTGTGACTGCAGCTCCCTCTAAACGCCTTCCTGAGGAATGGGACAGGCCTGCTTCTGTCACCTTCTGTCAGCACAGCGGCCTCCAGCCTCCCCACAGAAACAGACATCCCATGGCCAAAGTGAGTGACCATACCCAGTGCTCCAAACAGCCCAACACCAGACAGTTCTCCCCACATTACTAGGGGAAACTGAAGCACAAGCAGGCCAGGGAGCAGCCAGGATGTGAGCCAACGAGCCAGACGCAGAGCAGCAGCACTGTCCCCACTGCCTTCCTGAGGAGTGGGTTGCTGAGGCCTGACTTGCAGTCTCTTGGGCTTTAAAGCCTCCATCTAAAACATGGGAGCAAGCTTCCCCAGAAGGTTGCTGGGGGTCCTAACGGTGCAAGACAGGGATGACCCAGGAGCTCTTGGAGTTGCTGCCTGTTCTATGATTCACTTGTATTTGTCAAGGGCCTACTGTGGTGGGCACTATTCTAACTGCTGAGGGAAGAGGGGAAAACAGACACAATCCCTGCCTTCCTAGAGCTTCTATTTTAGAAAGGACTACAAATAATAAAGATAAAAAGGCAAAAACAAAACAAAACAAAACAAAAAAACCACACAGCTTTTCAGATGCTGATGAGCTGAGGCGACAAACAAACCAGAAAAGGAAGATAAAGTACTGCAGGGGATGAGATTTTAGCTATACTGACCAGAGAGTCCTCGCCAAGAGCCTGACCTTAGGAAAATATCAGAAGTAAGAGAGGGCAAAAGTATGGACATCTAGGCGGAGTGCTTTCTAGACACAAGAGGAAGCGCAATGGGCCTGAGGCTAGCGTGTGCCCAGTGAGCTCTAACCAGGGATCAGAGAAGTAACTGGGCCAGGCATGTGCAGTGAGAGAAGTCACTACAGGCCTCAGAACAAAGAGCTACATCTTAACAGATAACTCTGGCTGGGTGTGGGGAAGGGGAAAAGAGACCTTATACTTTGGCCTAGTAACTAAAACAATATAAATGCCATTTCCTAAGATGAGAAAGACAGTGGCAGGTTTTGGCACAGGACCAAGTAGGAGATGGAGAGGACAAATATCAGGAGCTCAACACTTAAACTTTATATCTGAAAGATGTGGACTAGAGACACTGCTGGGCCAGAATTGTTCAGTGGTAGAGCACTGGCTTAACATGGATGTGGCCCTGGGTTCCATTCTGAGCACTAAAAATAAACAAAAAGCTTCTTGGCTGTTACAGTAGAGATGAAGCCTAAAGCTACGAGACTGGATGAGACCAGAAAATGGGGCTGGATAAGAGAGAAATGAGCCGGGCATGGTGGCACTCACCTTTAATCCCAGCACTGGGGAACTTGGGAGGCAGAGACAGGTGGCGCTCTGTAAGATCAAAGCCAGCCTGGTGTACTAGGCCAGCTGGGGCTACAGGGAGACCCTGTCCCAAACAAGAAAAAGAGACAGAGAGAGAAAAGTGGCACTTTTTAAGGCCCAGTCCTATCAATCCACTTGGTACACATAACTCACATTCTCCCAGGGAACCTACCACTACAAAGTGAAGCTCCAACATGCCACTCCCCATAGCCCCCCATCTACTCATACCCCACCCATAGGCCCTATATACACGTGCACACACACAGCGTTTAAGAGCAGGTACACACCCATGTGTGCACACATAGCATTTAAGTACCTCCTTTCACTGTATCTTGGTGACATTCATTTGCCAGGCACGTAGGAAATTCCCTTTTAAGCATACTAACATCTAACAAGAAAAGTAACCTACATAAAATAAAAAATAATAAAAATTTTAAAAGTACCAAGGAGGAAAAATACTAAATGTACCTGCCTACAAGCACTAACTCAGCAACACAGCACACTGAACAGTGCCTGCCATTTCCCCTTGAGATAGCATGGCTGCCTGGGATAGTTCCTCGCCACTGCCCAGGATGGACAGGATCAAGCCACACAGCTAGCTCAGGAAAAGATCCAAATTCAAGTATGGTGGCGTACACCTTTAATCCCAGCACTCAGGAGGCAGAGGCAGGCAGGTCTTTGTGAGATCAAGACCAGTGTGGTCTACATAGCAGGTTCAAGGTCAGCTGGGGCTATAGGGAGACCCTGTCTCAAAAAACAAAACATCAAACAAACAAAAATCCAAATTCAAAATAGAATTTCTATGAAATGTGTATCCTCTTTGCACCATTGTCTGGTGGAAAAATCCAATCAATCCATTAGAAATCGGGGATCCCCTACACTGAAAATCAAGCTCCAACCTCATGGATATGACCCTGGCAAATCATTGGCATCTCTTCCTCACATTAAATGGGGATGGCACTGGCTATATCAGGGGTGGTCTGGAACGCTGGGGAGTCAATATTTGTTCAGTAGAACAAATGGCATAGGTAACATTACATAAAAGAGCCTGGTTCATGAGGGTGATTGACAAACACTGAAAACAATCAAGAAAGGAAATATACCTTCTGCTCTGCTCTCTCCCCACCTACCGCCCATCCCTTTCCCTTTCTGTTCTGCTAAGACTCAACAGCAAAGCCAGGCACAGGCACGTGCATAGGCCCACCCCGGTCACCAAGCTTTGCTTTCTACATTTTCTCACTCAAATACTGACCCTCATGGCAGCTTTAAGAGGGCAGGAAATACAGTCCTTCCTGGCACAGATGAGAAACTGAAACCTGAACATCAGAAAATGGCCTCCAAACTTTAGGAACAAATGAAGGCTGAGGCAGTGATAAAAACACCACACGGGCCCAAGGGTGGAGTCTCAACAACGCCAAGCCAAACCTGCCTGACATCCTGTTGGGTTGGCAAGAGAGCAGGTGAGGGAAAGATCCAGAGGTTTAGAGGAAGGGATGGTATTTGTTTGGGGTCATGTGGGTAACCCATTAAAAAAAAAAAAGGGCAGAGATCCATAAGCCCTGTGCCCTCCCGGTCCTACACCCAAGCGCAGGCCCAGTCACATGATCACTTGGGTCACAAGCTCCCTGTCACCAGCTTCCAGGTCATCTGTGGGAGCTGGAGGTAAACCCAGTAATGGGGACTGGAAGGCTGGGGAAGCACCCCCGTGGGAGATGACATCAGGAGGCACATGCGAACATAAGCAGGGAGGCAGGGAGTTAGAAATGGGACAGGGGTAACGAAAACCGAGGAACGCAGGAAGCAGGTTGGGGGTGTGGAGGGGTCACTGATCGGACGGGAACACACTGACGCCGAAAACCCGGAGCAGTTAGAAGGGCACAGAAAGGAAGCTGAGGATGGCTGACTGGTCCAGAGTGGGAGCTGGGTACTGAGAGTTAGGACAGGTTGATTCCAGAAGTCAGGGATACCAAGCGGGACATGGAAAAGACCGGGGTACACAGGCGGGACCCTAGGCTGGGGGGGGGGACCTAGAGGTGAGAAAGAGCGGTCACAGGATGGGAGTTGGGGGCGCCAGGAGAACAAAGGACCAAAGCTGGGGGCGCTCGGGGGGGGGGCCAGACAAGAGTCAATGGAGGACATGCCTCAAAATTGGAGACACCAGGAGGATCCGAAGGAGAGTCCGGGCACAGACATCCGAGTCTAGGAGCTCCGAGAAGGACAAAGGACCAAAGCTGGGGGGGCTCGGGGGGGGGCCAGACAAGAGTCAATGGAGGACATGCCTCAAAATTGGAGACACCAGGAGGATCCGAAGGAGAGTCCGGGCACAGACATCCGAGTCTAGGAGCTCCGAGAAGGTGGAGAAGGGCCCCGGGCCCCGCCCACGCCGCGCCGTCACTCACCTCGGCTTACTCAGCACTTCTCCGCCCTCCTACTTCCGCAAACAGACGCGCCCCGGGCCACGTGACTGCCCTTGGCGCGACTCTCCACCAATCGCAGGAGCCCGTTGCAGCTGTGGCCCCGCCCCCAAGCGTGAACCTGGCGCGCGTGGTCAGGCGGAGGGCGAGGCTCGGCCGTCTTCTATAACTGCCCAATGGAAGCGGCTTCTGTTATCGAGAGAGGTCGGGCTACCGACAGGAGCCAATCCTGGGTGGCGGCTTGCGGTCATCTTTGTTTCGGGCGGAAGGTCCTCGTGAGGACCGATTGGCAGACATGTAGAGGAGGGGCAGGAGGCTCTCCTCGCTCGCTCTGACCTCCAAGGAAGGGCTGGCGGCCTTGAGTCTGCGCGGATTTATGACCTCACATTAAGATAAAAAGTCAAGAAAGCACAGAGCTTGACAGGGAGGAACAGGCATTGATTTTGCTGGGTACTCCCAAGCTAGGTTGCAAATAAAATATATGGGACATCGAGTTAAGCTGAATTATTACTAAACAAAATTTCATTTCCTATGTGTGCCTGCCTGTGCACATGCATGCGGAAGCTAGAGGTCTGTGTTGCGTGTCTTCCTCCATCGCTCTCTACCTTGAGACAGGGTCTCTTAATTTGGATCTCATCTGTTCGGCTAGGCTGGCTGGCCAATGAGCCCCAAGGAGCCTCCTGACTCTCTTTTCCTGGCCCTGAGATTTAAATAAAACACGTGCCCAGGTTTTTACAAGGATGCTGGAAATTGAAGTCGGGCCCTCAGGATTATTCTCCAAGCACTTTACCCATCTATACAGCCCGGAAACAAAAATTTAATATTAAGTAAAACAGCATAGTGATGAAAATTCAGTTGTTGCCTGGCAACCGTACCTCAAGATGTCAGGAAATGTTTGGCATGGTGATGCACACCTGTAATCACCGACCTGAAGTCAGGAGAATCAGGAGTTCAAGATCATCCTCAGCTACACAGTTTGAAGTTGAGGTCTGCCTAAGACTCTTGTCTCAAAGATGAATAAATATCTAGAAATGGCACTTTTAGTAGGAATTTGGTCAAATAACCTCTGTGAGACTGAGAAATGGGAGCAGTCACACCTCCAGGTGGGCAGTAGACGCTGAGAAAATTCAGCCCTATGACTGTGTAAAATAGGATTTCAATAAATGGCAGGATAAATAGTGCTGACATGGTGGTATGCTAGAGAGAAGTCAGGGAACTAGGGTGAACCATTCATTTGCTTCTGACTAATCAGGGCCCTTCCCCTCTTTAGCCCACCAGATTTGACTGGACCTTTACTTTCTATGATGATTCTCGAACCCTAGGCCTAGATTGCCCAGACTGCTGTCTGTCCAAGTGGAATGTGTAGAAGCCAGTACCCTTCTAGTTCATCAACCCACCCAGTGAGGTTTAGTCAAGAACCTACACAGGGGCTGGAGAGATGGCTCAGCAGTTAAGAACACTGGTTGTTCTTGCAGAAGTCCCACATTCGAATCCCAGCACCCACATGGCAGCTAACACTGTCCATAACTCCAGTCCCAGGGGATCCGACAGTCTCTTCTGACCTCCACGGGCATTGCACGGGATGCAGGCAATACATGCATACACATAAAAAAATAAATAAATAAAAATAATAAATAAAAAAAAGAACTACACAGGTTACCACATGCAGTGAGTGGCTTGCCCCTGCACTTGAGAGGTAAAGAAGCAAGATCACAAACTGAAGGTCAGCCTGGGCTACATAGCAAGATCCTGTCTCAAAAACATAAATGAGGGGCTGGAGAGATGGCTCAGTGGTTAAGAGCATTGGCTGCTCTTACAGGGGACCCAGGTTTGGTTCCCAGTACCCACATGGTGGCTAACAACTGTCCTTAACCCCAGTTCCAGGGGATCCAGCGTCCTTTTCTAGCCTCCCCGGGCATTGACACAGGGGCAAAACACTCATACTCATAAAATTACATAAATAAAAATATAAATGTAAGAATCCATACAAGTTAATAAACCCAACCACAGTAAATAATAATTGTACAGCGATTTGCTAATAACAGTGATTTCACTACCATCACCAGTGGGTTATAGTTAATCTCATTTTATAGAGGTAGAAACTGTTCACTTAAACTAAGATTTAAAGTTTGCTCAAGAGTTTCAGATTGGGTCTGAGAAAAAGGGATGAAGAGCTTCTCAATGAAAATATTCTGCGCTCCACACCCCAAACAAATAAAGTTAGGGCGATGGTTATCAGGAAGGTTGCAAAAGACCAGGCATTCCACCCACTACTAACAAGGTCAACAGGGTAAGCTCCATTCTTCAGCAAACACCCACTCTGTGTTCAGGATGGGTCTGCAAGGCAGGTTTGACAACACAACACACAATCAAATCTGAAATACGGAAACGGGCAACAAGCTTGAATCAGTTGACTTGGAAACACTCAAAGATGTATGTGAAAAAATTCAAACACTGGACTCTCAAAGCCTGATGAGGTTGAGTCCTTTCCTTAGGTCCTTCTGATTAATGTACAGATACATCAAGAAAGGGAAACTGGGGGCTCAAGCAATGGATGGCTCAGGGGTTAAGAGCATGGGTTACTCTTGTAGAAGACTCAAGCTCAGTTCCCACCACCCACATGGCCACTCACAACCATCTGTAACTCTAGGTCCAGTGGATCCGACACTTTTCTTCTGGCCTCTTCAGGCACCAGGCTCACATGTTTGCAGATACACATGTATACAAGCAAAACGCTCATATACACAAAAAAATTTAATCTTAAATAGGGAAGGAAGGAAGGAAGGAAGGAGGAAGGAAAGAAGGGAACACAGAGGATCATTGGAAGTGCTAAATGAGCAGCATTGTAAAGAGAAGGGTGAAGAAGCCCAAGGCTTCATATTCTGTTGTGTTTGCGCTGCATCTTGAGTCTGCAATGTTAGCACTACAAGTCAGGGAATGTCTCCTGGGCTGGAGAGGTGGCTCAGCAGCTAAGAGTGCTCACTGCTCTTCCAGAGGTCTGGAGTTCCGTTTCCGGCACCCATGTCCAGAGGCTCACAACCACCTGTTGCTCCAGTTGCAGGGAATCCAATGCCCTCTTTCTGGCCTCAGTATACACACAGACACAGACACACAGACACACACACACACACATACACACACGGCGGAGGGCACACACATACCCACTCACAGATGCACACACAAATATGAAATAAATCTTGGGTTGGAGAGATGGCTTAGTGGTTAAAAGCATGGCTGCTCTTGCAGAGGACCTGGATTCAGTTCTCAGCACCCATGTGACAACTGGCAACTCTCTCTAACTCCAGTTCCAGGGGAACCAACACACTCTTCTAGCCTGTGCAGGTATTGCATACACTTGGTACACTTAACATAGATGCAGGCAAAACTTTCATATATGTAAAATATAAATAAATCTTTAGCCAGGCATGGTGGTACACACCTTTAATCTCAGCACTTGGGAGACAGGGGCAGGTGAGTCTCTGTAAGACTGAGGTCAACCTGGTCTACCTAGCAGGTTCCAGGCAAGCTGGGGCTATAGGGAGACCTAGTCTCAAAATAAATAAATTAAAAAAAAAAAAACCTCTCTCTTTCTCTCTTTATTCCCTCCGCTCCTTTTCCCTTCACTTCCCCACTCCCCTCCCCTCCTCTCTGTCATCTCTCTTTCTCTTTTTCTTTCTTTGACAAGGTCTCACTGTGTAGTCCTGACTGGCTTGGAACTTGCTGTGTAGATCAGTCTGGCCTCCAACTCACAGAGATCCACCTGCCTGTGCCTCTGAAGTGCTAGGATTAAAGGTTTGTGCCACCATGCTCAGCCATAAAATAAATCTAACAACAACAACAAAAAAAACCCCTTTCCCTAAGGTCAGTGTTCAATCCTGCAGCTGTGAACACCACAGAGCAGGAGGTCTGCTGCCCAGAAGTCCAGAGGGTCAAAGTGGACCAAGTCCTCTCCCTCAAGGAAGTAGGCAGAATGAAACTATCATATTAACAGTGTGTATACTTCTTACTGTTTCTATCCTCATAACAACACTGAGAACTAGACAGAAAACTGAGGAAATGGATTCCAGAGTTGTTTGCCAAGGACAGCAGAAGCAGGACCTGTCTTGTCTTTCTGTCCCCAAACTATAATACTCATTACGTGCCAGGCAATGTTCTTGGCGCTGATGAAACTGCAGTGAATAAAATAAACAAAGCTGGGGCCTTGATGGTGACATCCTGGCCAGGAAAGCCAGGCAATAAGCACCACACGGCAGTGAAAGGCATTGTGTTTAGCTAAAGTCTTTGTGCAAGTTGTCCAGGGTTCACCAGCTTCCTGTCCACACAGCAGTGGCTGAGGGGCAGAGGCAGGAGTCAGGGCCAGTCTCACCATCTACAGCAGCTTGGGGGCTGCCTTTCAGAGACCTGCACTCAAGGGAAGACAGGATGCCTGACTTTGCCATAGAAAAGAACTTCAGGATGAGCCAATATGAAGAAGAGCTGGAGTTTATAGGAAGAAATTTTAGCACAGTTTTAAGCACAGTCATTTTGGAAAAGGATGGTACAGACCTGTGTGTGTGTGTGTGTGTGTGTGTGTGTGTGTGTGTGTGTGTGTCGGGGAGTCAGGTATGCTTGTGCTCCAGTGCACATGCGGAGGTCAGAAGACAGTCTTGGGTGTCAATTCTCGCCTTCCATCTCATTCAAGGCAGGATCTCTTTATTATTTTTCCACTGTATACATCAGGCTCACTGGTCTGTGAGCTTTCAGTGATTCTCCTGTCTCTACCTCCCATCAATAGGAGCACTGGGATTACAATCCTGCACTGCCACATCCAGCTTTACATGGACCTGGGGATCTGACCCCAGGTCTTCACCCTGGCATGGCACTTACTTTACCCACTAAACCACCTCCCTTTAAGATTATAGGACGGCTCTAGAGGAGCCTTGGATAGGGTTGAAATCTGATAAAGTAAACCATAGGCTACAAGGTTGCCCAAGAGGGTTCTACTGAGATTCCTAGAAAATTGCAAATTAGCAGCTGGGAAAGGAGAAAGGCCACCCCACCCCTTGTCATATGCACTTAAGCCTCAAGCACAATTCATTGCTATTTTGACATTCTTTTTGGAAACATCTCTGCGTAAAAGGAATATTGTCTCCATGGAAGCTGACATCACAGCAAATGTTAACTGTGCTGAAATTCTTGGTTCTCAGCTGGCAAGGGACCGCAACCAGACTGGAGGTGCAGGTGCTAAGAATCTAACCTTTGGTTTTGCGGTATGTGCTATCAAAGTACCCTACTGCCAAGCTGTGACCCCCAAACCCTGAAGTTTTTAATAGAGTGACTGAAAAGAACTCACTGATAAGGGAAACTAAAGGCATGACAGAGCCTGAGTAGAGGGCCAGGTGGATGGCCTGGAGAAGATTGTTCCAGAAGGAAGGAACACAAGGGCACAGGCCTTGAGGCAGGAGTGTGTTTTCAGGAGAAGTCAAGAGGCTCCTGACTGGAGCAGAGTGAGCAAGAGGGGGGTGGAGGGATTAGGGGGAGCATGGGGGTATCAGACCTATAAGACTTTTTTTTAATATTTATTTATTATTTTTATTTTATGTGTATGCATGTATTGCCTGCATGTAGGTAAGTGCACCCATGTCGTGCAATGCCAAGGAGAGCTGTCGGATCCCCTGGAACTGGAGTTAGGGACAGTTGTTAGCTGCTATGTGGGTGCTGGGATTCGAACCTGGCTCTTCTGCAAGAACAACCAATGTTCTTAACCTCTGAGCCATTTCTCCAACCCCAGACCTGTAAGACTTATAGAACATCTTAACACTTTGACTTTCCCTTCCAGGGAAATAGGGAGCCACGGGTGATTTCCTAGCACAGGAGTGACTAGATCAGACTTGTATGGTAACAGACCATGTCTACTCTAAGAAAAGGACTATGAAGATAAGGCAGAGGCAGGAGGCTCATGAGGAGGCTATTGTAGAGATGCAGCCACCATTCCGCATAATCATCTTGGCAAAAGAATCATTCCTTTTCCCATTGTTGTTAGAATAAAATTCATGGAGTGCAGGAGTAAAGATTGCTAGAAGACACTGATTCTTCCTGTGGGAAGCTCCAAGAGGTACCTCGTGAGCAGGAACAGGCACGCCATCCTGCCTGCCACCTGTTTCTACAAAGTTTTATTGGATCGCAGCCACAACAATTGTTTACATATGTCTATTCTTTCTAAAGGGCAGAGTTGAGTCATGACAGAAGCCACACAGTTTGCAAAGCCTGAAGGATTTTTTAAACTGGCCGTTGGCAGGAAAAATGCTAGACTGTGACTGTGGACCCTGTTCTGTGGGATCATAGTGCGGAGAAGTAATGTGGAAAACCCTTCTGCTGCGTGAGGGAAGGCAGCAAGGCACAGCGTTGAGTGCTTAGGCTAATTATGTGGCTTCTGTGGGGCCACTGGCGCTGTGCCCTCTTGCCCTCCTCAGGAAGGAAGCAACACTCACATGCACTCCCATCCTGAGGGGGAAAGCCACCCTGGTCAGGAAAGGCGGGATTTCCCACAGTTGAGACCCTTGCCAGGCTCAGATCAGCATGTGACCAGTCAGCTGGCTAGGGTCCTTTTGCTGTACTCAGATGCAAATCACGTGGATAGTCCTTGGTCCTGAGCTGCCAAAAGCTCCATGGTCTAGGCTAACAGAAGCTTTTAACGCCAAGCCTCCAGAACGAGAGACTTATGGCTCTTGGTTTTAGAAGCCAGAGACTCATAGCTTCAGGTGTTCAGCTTGGAGACTTTATTGATCTGGATAACTTGCAGCCAGTGAAATCCTTGGCTTTCAGCAACAACCGTCAGCACCTGCTGGTGTCGTCGCTCCTAAGTCTGGGGTGTTGAGGCATATGGCTTCTAACAGCAACTAGTATCACAACTCTCGGGACTTAGGTGTCAGGACTTTTGGTCCGTAGGGCTTGACTGCTCCCTAGAACTCTTCCCAGGGACCAGAACTCATCTTCAGCTTTCACAGCCATCCTGGGTCATTCTCTGGATCTCTTCAGCTGCCATCTTGGAGGTGGTGGTGCTGCGTCTGCCCCTTCCCTTCACATTACCAGCTCAGCTCACTCTGCTCATAATGATCACAAATAGACAAAGGGGCCAGGCATGGTATTGGATGCCTTTAATCTCAGCACTCTGTGAGATCGAGGCCAGCCTGGTCTACATAGCAAGTTCTAGGCCAGCTGGGGCTATAGGGAGACTCTGTCTCAAAAAAAAAAAAAAAAAAAATTCAACCCAAACCAAACTAAATAACAAGTAGGCAAGGAAAAACCATTCAGAAAACTTGTTTTCTAATGTGTGTGTGTGTGTGTGTGTGAGTGTGCATGTGTGTATGTGTGAGAGAGAGAGAGAAAGAGAGAGAGAGAGGGAGAGAGAATTGGCACATTCATGTGAGTGTATAGGAGCACACGCCCTTGGGTGTGCATTCAGAGGCTAGAGCAAGATATTGGATGTCTTCCTCTATCCCTCAACACCCTATTGCCTTGAGACACTCGGAGGACACTATAGCTGAACCAGAAGCTCTCTGGGCTAGGCTGACCAGCCAGCACTCTGTCAGGATCCTCCTGTCTCCACTCACCAGTGCTGGGTTATAGGCATGCAAAGCCATGCCCAACTTTTTATGTGGGTGCTGGGGATTCAACCTCAAGTCCTTGTGCTTACAGAGCAAGTTCTCTTAACTACCAAGCCATCTCCCCAGCCCCAGAAGCCTTTTAGTGGGCCTAATAATGCAACCAAGATTGCTTTCTCCCAGCTGACTTTTAGAAAAGGGAGATGAATCAGATGTGGTGGCACATGCCTATAAACCTAGAACTTGGGAGGCTGAAGCAGGGGGCTTGCTGTAAGTTCAAGGCCAGCCTAGACTATATAGTGAGTTCTAGGTCACTCTGGCCTATAGAGTGAGATGCTATCTCCAAGAAATTTTTTAAAAAGTAAAAAAATTTAAAAAACCCAAGAGGCTAGAGAGATGGTGACTCAGTAGTTAAGAGCATTTTCTGTTCTTACACAGGACCTAGGTTCAGTTCCTAGCACCCACATGGCAGCTAACAACTATCCTTAACTCCAGTTCTAGGGAATCTGATGCCCTCTTCTGACCTCCACTGGCATTACGTGCACCAGTGCACATACATGCAGGCAAATACTCATACACATAAAAGTAAAAAGATAGATAAGTAAATAAATAAATAACAAATAAATAACTTAAAACCAAATAACACAAGAGCTGAATGGCCTGGTTATATAGATAGGCGTTTGTGTGTGTGTGTGTGTGTGTGTGTGTGTGTGTGTGATGGATCCCAGCTCCCAGCATAGTTCTTCATGCAAATGAGGGGTTGTATTTACACCAATCGCAGGCCTTTTGCTGGGTCACCCTTCAAAGTACTCCTCCTCTGATTTGGGTGAAAACAAGCAAATAAAACAAACCAAAACAAAAAGAATTCAGGCTGAGACATGCTCTATCAACATGGCTGGTCACCATCATTGTGACAGGAGATTAGGGAACTGTCGAATCAGACTCCAGTTCTTAAAAGCTACTGATCAGAAGTGACATGACTTTGTAATTCATTGGCTAAAACAAGCCATGTAGTCACATCTAACTTCAGATGAAGTGGGAAATGCAGCTTTCCCTATGGCCTGGAGGAGGAAGGACCTAGAATGTTTGTGAATATCTCACCAGATCTCTAGATCAATCGACAAGGCAACAGGTTCTGTTTGGTTCTTGATAACAGAAGCCTCTGTGCTTGTTTGACCTCTACTCACGGTCCAGTTAGTTTTCAGCCCAGGTTTCTCAAACTGTTTGCAAGTGAATTTGACATGCCAATCCAACCATACTGTAGAGATTTCCAGCTGAGGGAACTGAGAAAAGAGGCAAGGTTCTATTAGATCAAATAGAAAGAGGGACACTCAGGCCTGAACCCCAGCACTAGGGAGGTAGAGACAAGAGGGTTGTTAGTTCAAACCCAGCCTGGGCTACATAGTGAGTTCTGAGCCAGTTTGGGCTATGTAGCAAGACATTGGAGAGAGAGAGAGAGAGAGAGAGAGAGAGAGAGAGAGAGAGAATATGGAGTCAGCACTTTTGATTACAAGTGACAAGAATCCAGGTTGTATTAGTGTAGGGAAATAGGTAAATGACTGTACAAAGAACAGAGAATCTTCCAGAAGCCCAGGAAGAGGGATTGTGACAGGTAAGCATAGAGAATAGTACAGAGCAGGCAAGCACCCAGGGGACAATGTAGTAAAGATTAGGAATATGCTGCTTAGGGAGGCCACTCACAGGAGAGGCCAACAGATGCAGGATTGCCCAAAAGCAGGGGTCGGGGGGATATAGATGGATGTTTAATTAACGTCTGTATGAGTGTGTGAGTGATTGAGTGACCCAATTCGCATGTGCTTTGGGCTCAAGGATATGGCCTTACTGCTGGAGATCCTTGGGATCTCCCTAAGGCAACAGGGGCCTAGTGGGCTTATCTTGTTCCGAGGCAAGATGCATATGGTCAAGTGTCTGATTATGTCACACAAAGCTCAGCCCACTACAGCCAAGGTCTGCCTATGCTACCCCAAGGGATGCAGCAGGTGAGTTCTTGAATAGTCTCCCCTTTGGAGGGGCACCAACCCTTGGTTTTTCTTGCATCTCAGGGGTGGTGTGGGACACAGGAGGGAGGCAGCAGGAATAAAACTACCATATGTCTCAGAGACTCCTTTGTCCAAGGCAGTTAGAAAAACTGTTCTTTGAGGAAATCACCTTACATGCCCATTGGGGTATGAAGATTCAATCTACAAGCTCACTGCTTCTCAGAAGGCCTGCCTGTTCCATTCCAGGCCCAGATAGATGGCCCATAGACCTTTTATTTTGTAATGCAGAGAACTCAGACTCAGGGATCTCTAATTCCCTGAAGGACTGCTAGATTCCAGGGGGAATGGGGTGATGGTTCTACCCCACAACTTCTACCATTGCCCTACCTTCCATCAATATTTACCCTGCCCTCACCAGGACTGTCCTTGAGGAGGTGTCCTTGGAGTACCCTTACCTGTCTTGCTGTGCTCAGATGCATAGGTCAAGCAGTTAAAGAGCCACTTCATCTAACTCTGCTGATCACTTTCCAAATTCTTTTTAATGCTATTTTTCTCTGTGTTCCTTATTCTCTAGATTATGGGTACTTAATCCAAGAATATGTGTGTTAAATCATAATTTTTTCTGATCCAAACAATCAGACTGTTAGCCCTCTGTAACAGGAAAATTCACCCTGAAAGCTATCAGGCATGCCTCTTATTTAATTAAAAAATAAAATAAAATATAAATTGGCAAATTATTAATTTTAAAGAAGGCCAAAAGGAAAGTTTAAGGGATAAAAAGAGGGCGCTTTGGAGAAAAAAAAAAGATTTAAAAGACTTTCTCCCTCCCCCAAATTCTTTTCTTTTCACAAATATGGATAGCCATTTGTCATACAGACCAGACAGGCAAAATGACTCAGGTCTAGCCTATAAAGGACTCCCCTGGACAAATGTATAACAGGTCATGAGGAGAACAAATGCTTTGAGTCCATGCAGTTGTCACTGGACTCAATTATTTTATTCAATGTAAACCACTAGTTCAGTTTTACAAGGAAACAAGTGTCTTTATTAGTAAATTTTCATGTGCTATTTGAGTTCACTGAGAAGCTGGCTCTGGAGATGGGATTATGTGTCCTATTTCAGACTCAAGCATGTTTATCTCTAGGTGTCCTCCAAAACCATGTTCCTGAGCCAGACTGGCTCCCTAACTCTGTGATAGGGAAGAGGACTACAGAACAGCCCAAAAGTAAAGGCATGGTGCCCCCCAAAAAACTATGGGATCAATTACTTCCAATAGAGGCAACTATTATTTATCTCATGATATAAAGATGTCTTTAATAACTAATGGGATGCTTTATTTTGTCACAACAATGAAAAAGTAACACAGAGTAATGCAGATGTAAAATGAATACCAAGGTTTATTTAATTTCTCAATCAATGAACCAACAGGATAACTCAAAATAAGACAAAGAACTGTTAATAGTCCATGGAGAGAATAAAGAGGACCCTCTGCTCAAAAATCTTCAGTCAGCAACCCCCACATCACAGTTTTAACAGGGTTTTCTTACTTGGTTCTGCTGAGTGTTGTGATCGTCAATTTGTTAATGCTTAGCTATGTACCTGCTGCTACCATCTATCTGCTATTTACACTCATTCAAAACCTAAATCACGGAGCTGGAGAGATGGCTCAGTGGTTAAGAACACTGGCTGTTTTTGCAGAAAACCCAGGTTCAAATTCCAGGACCTACATGGCAGCTAACAACCATCCCTAACTCCAGTTCCAGGGGATCAAATGCCCTCTTCTGTCCTCTGTGGGCACTGCACGACATAGGCGCACTTATAAACATGCAGGCATAACACTCATACACATAAAAGTAAGTTTTAAAAAATTAAAACACAATTTAAAAAAATTATTATTTTTTAAAACAATAATTGGAATCCCTGGAACTGGAGTTATGGACAGTTGTTAGCTGCCATGTGGGTGCTGGGATTCGAACCTGGTCTTCTGCAAGGACAGCCAGTGTTCTTAACTGCTGAGCCATCTCTCCAGCCCCCTAAAACACAATTTTGGTAGACCATTTTCTGAACTGTATAACACAAAAGATTTGTTTCTGACTGCTTGTGTTTTCTATAAGGTTTATCTGAGAACTTTCAAAGCCCCATAGTTTAACAAGGTGTACACAGGTGACAAATTATACTATCTTATGTATGCCCCAATTGCACATGGGCTCATGATCTTGGGGAAGAACTAAAGTACATGGGCTGAGAGAGACATGACCCATGAGGCTATAGGGAAGTCATCATCCATGCTGGATTAAGATTTTCCAGGGTAGCTGCTCTCAGGTGTCTCACACACATCAGCAGTTCCTCACCCATACTCAGTAAATAAGCTCAATAAGCTCTTTGGTTCCCCAGGATGAACTTTAATGTAATCAAACACTGATTTTTTACTAGAATCTTAGGAAGGGGGTAAACATTGCTTAATACCCCCAGGAAGAAAATTCTCATAACACATGATAAATATATTTGTTAATGTTATTATGTCTCATGGTATTTTTTTTTAAACCCTGTAAGTAAAAGAAGATGTTAGAAGGCTATGAAAATGGAGATACTTTAGTAATGGAGAACTTATGTATAAAGATTAAGGTGGCTGGATGAGTCCCAAATGGAGAAAGAATATGGGAAAATTTATGCAAGTTTTTGAAGTTCTGAGTAAATTTCTTATAGTATCTGAAAGATGAGACTTAGAGGTGGTATATAGATAATCTTAAAATTTCTAAGGTCAAAATTCAGTCAAACCTCTACTTAAATTAATAGAGCTATTGATCTTAACAATGATAAAGACTGGCTTAAAGAGCAGAATATATGTCTAATCAAAGTTTATTTAAGAGTATTTGGGGTTTTTGGGGGGTTTTTCTGTTCAAGTTTTATATACATATTACACAATAATTAAAAGTACCAGATTGACTGGGGGACTATAGGGCTTCTCTTGAAAAGCCCTATACTTATGGTGAATCACCTAACCTTTTGTTCAGGGAGGCAATGGAGAGCCCACCAGGTGGAGTTGAACCAGTATCCAGTCTACAAAGAGGGGGGTCAACAAAAAGAGAAAAGGTTCCTCAATGCTTCCAAGTGAAATCATGGTCAAGTAAAGCCTTTGATTTATCCTCACATAGATAGAACTGGTAAAAGAAAACCAGAGCCTCTTAGAAAGCCCAAGCTACCCCAGAGAACAGGATCCTCAACTGACCTTGAAAACAAAAGGAAATTGGTTAATTTTAGCCAACTGCATTGTCTTAAACACTCAACAGAAAAGTATAACAGAGATTAAAATGATTAGCATATTTCTGGGGCTAGAGAGATGGCTCAGCGGTTAAGAGCACTGACTGCTCTTGCAGAGAACCCGGGTTCAATTCCCAGCACCACATGGCAGCTACAAACCATCCTTAATTCCAGTTCCAGAGGAATCCGAAGCCTTCTTCTGACCTCTGTGGCATTGCATGACATGGGTGCACCCACATACATGCAGACAATACACTCATACATATACAATAAAAATAATAAAATATTTTTTTAAAAGAGTCTAAGATTAAAAAAAAAGAAACTTTAAAAAAACTATTAGCATATTTCTTTTAGAATCAAAGGGGTTACACTTCTCTGACACTAAGCTTCAGTACAAACTCCTGGGACAATGCCCTCTGAAGATCTAGAATAAACTTTACTGAACTGTAGCAACCCAACAAGAGTTATAAATACCTGCTAATCATTATGTGTACTTACCCTAGCTAGCTGGAGACATATCCAAGCAGGTGTACAGAGGCCAAGGGAATAAACACCAGGTCTGTCTTCACAGTATTGAGCTTACAAAGCCTGGCACAAGGTCCCCCCCGCAGGCCCATTTTGAATAGGCCCTGTCCTGTGCTTTTAACCACCCCTATAGCCTTAAAAGTTGCAGGTATTGTCTCCTGGATTCACCACATGCAAATGAAAAAGGCTCATGAACCAGATGAAACCACAACTTGGACTATAAAACAACACCCTGATCAACCACTTTGAGTCACCTTGCAGGGACAACCGGATTCCACTAGTGGATCCCAGCCCTGCTATGACCACCCTCAGAAGCTGGGCAGCACACACAAGGCAGAAGTTTGAGGATACTTTAGACCTGTTTGAGTCGCAAATCTGGAAGTGATCTTCACATGGTAGATGCTTGGGGACTACAGTCTAAACGTGGTACTTCTCAGTTAAGCTTAATGACACTGCTGATCTTACTGTTTGCCATAGGTCTGGCTGCCACAGCACCCAACAGTTGGAGCTTATAGAAAAAAAAAATGGCCAGAGCCTTAGTTTATGTAAATATGATGAGCCTTCTTGGTAGAATCTACTGGGTTTTTTTGAGATATTCCTGTCTCCTCCCCTTCCTATGACTCAAGCCCAACACTTACTTGTAGGTACCTTTCATTGGCTCTGCAGCCAGTTAGTCATCAAATGCTTCTTTTATACTGACCCCAATGAATTTATGTCAGAATAAGAGGTAATACCAGACCTCCACAGCAGGGACTATTTTGGGTTTTTGACATTGTTTTGTATGTGATACATTTACCTGTTTCTAAAGATGGCTAACTCACTAATGGCTCTACAGGACCAAGTAGGTTGTTTAGTAGCTGTAGTCTTACAAAACGGAAGGGACTTAAATCTGATGACAGCAGAAAAAGAAGGCATCTGTCTTTTCTAAGCCAAGAATAATACTTTTACACAAACAGATCCGGAGTAGTTGGCAACATGGCCCAACAACTGAGGGGGGAATCACTAAGAAAAGACAGGAACTGACAGACTCCTGGAGCTCCTGGAAGATTTAAAGCTGAGCATCCTGGCTCCTCCCACTAATGGGCCCACTCCTTACAATCTGCCCAGCTTTCCATTGGGGCCATGTATACTCTATCGCCTTATTAAATCTGTTTTCTCCCACTTAGAGATACTAGCATTAAAAATGGTCCTAACTTCTGGAGCTAGGTAGGTATTAGGCAGTAAAACAAGGGCATGACAAGGACCCGACATTTAACAGAATAAACCATGAAGGTGGACATCGTCTACGATATGAACAGGCATCAAATGGGGGGGACGAGAGGAGGAATAAAGAGGAAAATATATAATCTATGCACCTGATATTGCTCACCACATGATTTGTATGCTCAATTTTTCTTACTCGATTTTATATAGTAGTTGCCATGTGTGGTTCTACATAGTAAATACTTAACTATAATTGACAGAACTAACAGTGGACAACTCAGGAACCCAGAAATACCTCGGTTATCTGATAGGGCCCCTGTTTACTAAATTTTATTGTAAGGCTGGTTAACTAGCTGTCAGTAAATCTGTCTTTGTACTTAACTTTTAACTCCTTATCCACATACAAAAAGAACTTCCTGAAATTGTCTTACAGCTGTCTTGTGACATATAGGTAACTTAGTTGTAATTATGCAAGAATTTGAACCCACCAATGAAATGATTGCTAAAATGTGACATGCACTACTCTATAAAACCTGCAAACTAAATGGGGACACCCAGAATTTCAGGGCATTAGCTCATCTAGGACCACTGGTAATAAAGATAAAGAAGTGAGCTCTCCAACTCTCTGAGTAAAGTGCCTGATTCCCCAACTACCTGATTTTCCATAACACTATTTACTTTGCTTTTGAATAAAATTTCCTGGCTACTCTGAAAATCTGTGTAAGCCCTTATTTTCAGGACCGGAGAGATGGCTCAGTGGTTAGGAGCACTAGCTACTCTTACAGAGGACTTGAGTTCAGTTCCCAGCACCCACATGGTGGTTAACAACCATCTGTAACTCCAGTTCCAGGGGATCCAATGCATTCTTCTGACCTCCATGGACATTTCATGCACGCAGTGCACATACATCATGAAGGCAAAACACTCACATACAAAAATAAATAAATAAATATAAATAAAAATATGCCAAGCATGGTGGCACATGCCTTTAGTTCCACCACTTGGAAGGCAGAGGCAGGCAGATTTCTGTAAGACCAAGGCCAACCTGGTCTACATAATGAGTTCCAGGCCAACTGGGGCTATAGGGAGACCCTGTCTCAAAAAGACCATATATATATGGCCAAGAACCTTGAAATATCTGGCCTAGACTCTGACCACTGGTATTAAGACTAGTCAAAGAGTAAAGGGCACCAGAGTGGACCCTTCATGCCCTCTGCCTTTCTGTATATCTGTCCCCTCTGGCTTCCTAAACCCAGCAATGGGAAACAGTCATACTCAACTCATAGCTCTGTCCAATATAGAGAGAAGGAGCCATCAGACTTTTATTCCTGGAAGGAACTCTAATTCGGCTGGCTTGTGTGTGTACCTATTCCTGAGCCAATCAGCTCTGGCCAGGAGCTGGGGACTGTGGCTGACCCAGCTAGGGACAGTCATCTCTGGCAGCCCTGCACTAGCTAAGCATGAATAGAACCATCAGGACTTGATAGTGGATACCTGGCACCATGCAGGTGTTGTATGTATAAGTTACTTTTCTTCTTGCTTGAGGGGATACAGTGGTTTGTAGAGGGGAAGACATGGCTGCAGGGCTGGCTCCCATGCATGATGGTGGTGGAGGGGAACTTCTTGCTCACTTCTTTGCAGATCAGAAAGCAGAGAAAGGGGAATGCAGGTGCTCAGCTCCTTCTTTCCTTTTTATTTATTCTGAGACCCCAGGCTGTGGGCTGGTGCTGCCCATATTCAGAGCTGGTGTTTTCTATTCTTTTAATCCTCTCTGGAACCATCCTCACTGACACTCCCAGAGGTGTGCCTCACTAATGCTCCTGGCTTTCCTTAATCCAATCAAGTTGACAATGGAAATTAAGCACCACACACTAGGGATGAGCCTCTAGGAGGTAATGTAGGGACCTCCAGAACCAAGAAGGGGTTCAGGAGCACTGGGTGGTGGCAGGAGGCAATCAACATGAATCATCTCCACCTTAGCCTGATGGTCCACTGCTGAGTCCCAGCGGCTCCTCACATTCAGCTAGCAGCTTCACACTTGTGAAAGAAACTTGTCCCCGGGATACAGTATGTAAAGAGAAAGGCAGGGATCCCCAGAGACACCTTGCTTGGATGTCCAACCATTCATGTTACACAGGGCATGTTGGCCATGAGTAAAATAAACAAACTCCACCCTCAGGAAGCAAACGAACCTTCTAGAAAATAAGTGTTACCTCTGCCTTCCACTCATCCCCAGACACCACCTCCCCACTTCACTATCATCTCTACTTTTCTCATTGATGTAGCAAATACCTAATGGAGACACTGGGGGTATAGCTCATATGGTGGAGCACTGGCCTAATATGCTCAAAGCTGTAGGTTCCACCCCAGCACTGCATTAACCATGTGTGGTGCCACATGCCTGTAATCCCAGCACTGGGGAGGTGGAGGCAGGAGGATCAGAGGTTTAAAGTCCATCCTTGGCTACACAGTGAATTCAAGGTCAACCTGGGGGATATAAGACCCTGTCCAAAACCAAACCACTGACAGACAATCTGAGGGAAGAAGGTTTTATTTTGGCTCCCAGTTTCAGAGGATTTAGTCCATGGTGATTTGGCCCCAGGTGCTTGGGCAGAGCATGACAACAGGAGTGTGTGGAGAACTTTCACTTCTTGGCACACAAGAAGCAGACAGAGAAACTTGGGATAACCTGCTTATGATAGCTGGGCTCCACCTTCTCAGGTTTCGAACGTCTCAACGTAGCACTACCACCAGGTGTTATGAAGTCATCTTTTATTTTTGTGTGTATGAGTGTTTTGCCTACATGTATGTAAGTAAGTATGTCCATGCATACAATTCCCAAGGAGGCTAGAAGAGGGCATTGGATTCCCTGGAACTGGAGTTACAGATAGTTGTTAGCCGCCATGTGGGTGCTGGGAACCAAACCCAGGTCCTCTGCAAGAGCAGCCAGTAGTCTTAATCTCTCTAGTTCCTTAAGTAGCAATCTTCTTCAAATGGAAACATTCCATCCTGGAGAGAAGCTTGTTAAGACTGGGGAAGACTGGGGAGCTCATTAAGACTCAGGAAGAGGGGGCTGGAGAGGTAGCTCAATGGTTAAGATGGGGGTCATTGGCCTCGGATGGTTCCTGGAACTTGGATGGGACTCAGATGCCCCGGGTAGGAGATAGAGGGCAGAGGTCAAAATGCTGAGGCATCCCATGGCTCAGGCAGTGGAACAGAGGGCAGGGGAGTGGGTAGAATTGGACCAGCGAAGGGGCTAAAGAAGCTGACAGGGGAAAGAAGATGATCAAGAAAAGAAAAGGAAGGGAAGCATGCACGAGAACCTTGCACAAGAATTCCAAGGACCGCCCAGACCAGGGCTGGAGGTGGACGCTGGATTTAGCCAGGACCTCAGCTAGAACCCTGTTGTAGGGTGACCCTGGCTGGGTTGGAGGGATGGGTGGAGATGCATTGAGGTGTGACCACAAGTGAGGAGGGAAAGAAAGGTGAGGGAAGAGAGAGAAGAAAACTTCGTGGCAGAGGGAGCTGTGCTGCGGTCACATCCTAGTCAGCTCTCTACTGCTGTGAGAAAATACTGACCAAAACCAAGCTGGGGAGAAAAGGGTTTATTTGGCTTACATTTCCCAATCACAGTTTGTCACTAAGGGAAACCAGGGCAGGAACTCAGAGCAGGAACCTGGGGGCAGAAGCTGAAGCACAGACCATGGAGGAATGCTGCTTACTGGCTTGCTCCCCTGGCCTGTGCTCAGTCTGCTATCTTTTTTTTTTTAATTTACTTATTCATTTTATTTTTGTGTACATTAATGTATCGCTTATATGTATGTAAGTGCACCCATGTCATGCAATGCCTGCGGGGATCAGAAGAGGGCATCAGATTTCCCTGGAACTGGAGTTACAGATGGTTGTTAGCCACCATGTGGGTGCTATGAATTGAACCCAGGTCCTCTGCAAAAACAGCCAGTGCTCTTAAAACCACTGAGCCATCTCTGCAGCCCCTCAACCTGCTTTTTTTTTCTTGTGTTTTTGAAATGGGGTCTCCCTGTAGCCCCAGCTGGCCTGGAACTTGCTCTGTAGGCCAGGCTGGCCTTGAACTGACAGAGATCTGCCTGCCTCTGCCTCTGGAGTGCTGGGATTAAAGGTGTGCTACCACCACACGCAGCAAGCCTGCTTTCTTACACAACCCAGGACCACCTGCCCAGGAGTGGTACCACCCACAGTGGGCTAGGCTCTCCCATACCACTCAACAATCAAGACAATGCCTCACTGACATGCCCACAGGCCAATGTGATAGAGGAAATTCTTCAACTGAAGTTCCCCTCTTCCCTGGTGTGTCAAGTTAACAACTGAAGTCATCCAGCACAGGGTATGAGAATTGAGAAAGGGACACACGGAGAGGTAGGTTTGGGGCAGGAAGAGTGAAGGGCAGGGAGGGAGCTGAAGCCAGTCAGAAGACTGAAAGTGGGTCCTGTTGGAAGGAAGGTAAGAGACAGAGTGCGGCAAGGTGCCCCGGACCTCTCAGCTACTGCTGCTGCTGAAGTATTTGTGGCAGTGATGTGGGTTCTCTCTAGAGCCCATGGGAAGTGGCAGGCAGGAGGAAACTGGGAAAATGGCAGCATCCAGGCCATGTTTGGCCAGGCTCTGGCCTGGTGAGGACTAGACAAACATCAGTTTTCCTAGTGCTCTAATCCAGAAATCTGAAATCCAGGATTTGAAAGCTTTTGATGGACAACATGATGCCACTGGTAGCAGCTGATCTTATGTGGCAATCCAATCAAATCACAGGTGCACTTATGCAGGCTGGGATGTAGCTTAGGTGGTAAAATGCTTGCCTGGTATGCACAAGATCCTGGGTTCGATCCTCAGCACTGCACAAAACCGGGCAAGGTGGCACATGCGTATAATCCCAGCACCCAGAAGGTAGGGCAGGAGGATCAGAAGTTTAAGATCATCCTTAGCTACATAGCAAGTTCAAGATCAGCCTGGGATACACAAAACCCTTATGTAACAAAACAAAACAACTCCTTCCCACATAAAAACAGACGCACTAAAAATATGATGCAAAATTGTCTTCAGGCTATGTGTAAAAGATGCATATGAAATATAAATAAATTTTGTGTTCAGCCTCAAGCACTATCCCCAAAATATCTTATTATCCCCAAAATATCTTATGTGTATGCACATAGTCTCAACCCAAATCTAAAACACTTCTGGTCCCTAGCACTTCAGATAAGGAGACACTCACTGCTGTCAGGAACATAGAAGGTGATTAGGAGAAAACAGAAATACAGACAGTGTAGTAGAGCCCCTTACCCATCATCCCCTCTCTACAGCCGCAGTTTCCTGTCCTCTACTGTGGCCTGAAAATATTGTTTGTCTCTACTCAGGAGAAAAAGAGAAACCACATTCACGTAACTCATAGTATCTGGACCAATTGCTCTAGTTTATTGCTATGCTTAATTTATAAATTGAAGTTTATCATAGTTGGGTGTGTATAAGGAGAAACAGTTATGGCCACAGTTCTGAGCATCCACTGAGGGAAACCTATCCCAATGGATTCCCACAGGAGATACCACAGTCCTTGACTTAGATAACCCAAGTTCAAGTCCTCCCCTGGCAAGGCCTGGCTGGCAAGTTTCTACAAGGTGATGTGTTGGGGGACCCTGCTGCTAAGGTTGTAGTCCTCCATGTCTGGATAGCTCTAAGGGGCTCGGTGCTATATGAAAGGACTCCCTTTCTCAGCGGGGGGCCTCCTGCTCTCTGCCTGACTTACCTGGAAAGTGCCACCAAGCAAGGATGCCTGGCCTTATTTGGAACATGACCTTTGGCATAGTTACCTGCAATAAAACTTCCCCCAGGTTTTTTCTATATGATAATTAGGCCTTGCCCTATAGCCTGATGATAAGATCCCCCTGCCACATGTAAATAAAGCATACTATGAGCACCTATCAGCTGAGGCTTTGGCTGCTGCCTCCACACTATATTTTCCCTAACCCCCACTGAATAAACGGAGCTGTATCACTGAATCTGCCTCCCAGAAGGGCTTTCTTCCTTCAGTGCTCACTGGCCATCCTGACCCCGTTCGTCGCTTCTGCTCCCTTTGTCCTCATGGACCGGTGGCCAATGACCCATGAGGGGAGGGAGAGACACTACGGTAATGGTAACTCCTAACTGCTAAGGCAGGGAGAGGGTTGAAGAGAGTCAAGGACTCATATCAGCACCACACTAGGGGAATCAGAGGCCCCACCTCCAAGGTCAGCAGATGGGCCCATGGCTCTGAGATGCTGACTCTGGACTTTCCATGAGGGAAGTATTCTGAGATGAGAAAGTGGAACTTTAAAGACACTGGCATGCTTTATACAGGGGTAATACAACTTATTAATTACGTAAGGTCTTATCTACATGAGTTTGATGATAGAAAATCTCTAAATAATGAAAAATAAGACACTGACACACCATAATGCTTGGATCATTTTCTTGGGGGGAGGGTCAGTTTCTGAGGTAGGTGAGAGGACAGAATTGGCAGCATATATACCTTGCAGGGTTTGGGGATATAGTTTAGTTGATAGACTGCTTGCCTAGCAAAGCCCCAGGTTCAGTCTCTAGCAGGGCACCGAGGTGCACACCTGTAATCTCAGCACCTGGAAAACGGAGGCAGGATGAGAAGTTGAAGGTCATCCTTGGCTACATAGCAAGGAGTTCTGAGGCAAGCTTGGGCTACATAAGACCCTGTTTCAGGAGATGGAGAGATGGCTCAGAGGTTGAGAGCCCTGGCTATTCTTCAAGAGGACCCAGATTTGATTCCCAGCACCCACATGGGGACTAACAACTGTCTCCAGTTCCGGGGGTTCGTATGCCTTATTCTAGCCTCCGTGGGCATTGCATGCAGGGGTGCACTTACTTATATGCAGGTAAAACGCTCATACACATAAAATAAAAACAAATAAAAGAATTTAAAAATAAAGCTGGGTGCGGTGGTGCAGGCCTTTAATCCCAGCACTTGGGAGGCAGAGGCAGGTGGATTTCTGTGAGTTCAAGGCCAGCCTGGTCTACATAGTGAGTTCCAGGCCAGCTGTGGCTACAGGGAGACTCTGTCTCAAAAAAAGACCAAAAAAAAAGTAAAGATCATGTCTCAAATATATATTTTATTTATAGTTTATTTTATTATATTTATATATAATAAGAACAGGTTGTGGGCACTTAGCACAGTACCTCCTGGCACAAAGGAAGTGTCTCATTAATGGCATAGTCATCATTACTATATAAATTATTATTGATTACCAGTAGCAAGAAACTAGTGCAAACTGCTAGTGGCTGGAAGTGTTTTGAGCAAGACCAGGTGTCTGAAAGTGCTAGAAGGAATCCTTTAGCATCCCTTCCACCTGGCAGAGGACCCACAGTAATGTAGGAGTTGGCTCAGTGCTGGATGGTTGTCCTGCTGTTGAGGGGGCTTAGGGGGAGCCAAGAGGTCCCAAGGACATCAACTCATAAAGACCTGGAAAGCAAATTTCAGACCACCAAAGAACATCCCACTGGAAAGCTGTGGGGTGTGTGTGTGTGTGTGTGTGTGTGTGTGTGTGTGTGTGCGCTGTATGTATACATGCATTCTGGGGATAGACTCCAGGGTCTTGTGACATGCCAGGCCAGACCTCTACTGAGCTATAGACCCCTGCCCCAGGAGTCCAGCCTCTGGCTGCTTTCTGCCGAGGGCCTTCATCTGAAGTCTAGCATGGCTTTGGTATTTGAAAACCACACACCTAACCCTGTACTCTCAGGCTGCGAGGGGAAACTGAGACCTAGATGAATGAATACCACCTGGTCAGTTAGGGGTGCAATCCAAGCTGAATCCTTGTCACTGCGCCACTTTCCACAAGTGAGACCTGCTGTGGGCTAGAGTCCCATAAGGACATGGCTGGGCACCCGCCCCTGAGTCCAGCAGGTGAATGGGGGATTGACTGGGTCAGCAACAAGTCTGTGGGACTGTGCAAGCAGAAGGTGGGTCCCTCTCTAGAAACTGGCAACAAGGTACCTCCCTGTTGGTGATAGGTGAGGTGTCCTGGCAGGGTGAGATCACACCCGGCTTGGTGTGACTAAAGTCACTCACCATGGGATAAATAGGTTTCTCAGAGGGAGTGACTGTGGACGACTCATCAGTGTCTCACCCAATATTATTGATCTTCTATTACATAGTGATGGTGCAAAGGCTTATGGGTGTGAGAGCATGAAACTTTCCTAACCCAGAGAACAGACACTACCACTAAGTCATTTGCAGAACAGAGGGAGGGCAGTTGGGAGGTCTGGCTGAGGACCACCCACTCCATACTACCTACCTAATGGTCTCTAAACACAGGTTTTCTTTCTTTCTTTGTTTTGTTTTGTTTTGTTTTGTTCTTTTTAGGGTCTCCCTGTAGCCCTGTAGCCCCAGCTGATCTGGAACTCACTAGGTAGACCAGGCTACTAAATAGTTTTCATTATGATATAATTCAGATTTAAAGAAAAATTACAAGGCCAGGCATGGTAGTACATCCAGCACTTGGAAGGCAGAGGCAGGCGGATCTCTGTGAGTTCAAGGCTAGCCTGGTCTACAGGGAGACCTTGTTTCAGAAAGACCAAAAAAAAAAAAAAGAAGAAGAAGAAATTACAAGAATAATTTCCTTATGGTTGCTACTCAGAGTCCCCAGATGTTGATATTTGAGCACATTTGGCTTTTTAACACCCTGCTTCTGTCTGTATTTGTTTTCTAGGACTGTTGTGACAAAAGGCCACAGCATGGGTTTCTCCACAGCTGAAACTCATTTTCTCACACCTCTGGAGACTGGGAATCTGAGGTCAAGACCACAGTGGGATGGGTTTCTCCTGAGGTCTTGTTCCTCAGCTTACAGGTAGAACCCATCTTGCTGTGTCTTTCCAGATCTTTCTCTGTGTGGGGCACCCCTGGCCTCTCTCTGTGTGTCCACACTCCTACTTCTTCTAAGGATCCCAATCAGATGAGGTTAGGGTTCACTTAAAGGATCTTATTTTAACTTATACATCTTTGAAAGCCTTACCTCTGAGTATAGTCACATTTTGAGGTGTTGGGATGGGACTTCAATATCCACATTTTAGTGACGCAATTTAGCCCATAACACTATTTACGTTTGTTTCTATGTTTCTATAAAACTTCAGAGTAAATCTCAGACATGAGATCCCTTTATGCCTAAATAATTTTTTAAATATTTATTTTTATTTATGTGTATGTTTTCCCTGAATGCATGTAAATGTCCCATGTGCATGTAATGCCTACAGAGGCCAGAAAAGGACATCAGATCCCCTGAAACTGGAGTCACAGACGGTTGTTAGCCACCATGTAGGTGCTGAGAACCAAACCCAGGTCCTTTACAAGAGCAGCCAGTGCTCTTAACCGCCAAGCCATCTCTCAAGCCCTGACCCTTAAATAATTCTAAGGAGATTCTCCTCCACCACCACAGAAGAACCATCAAAACAGGGAAATCGAAATACTATCCTCTGTAATTACAGTGCTGTCTGCTATAGTTTAATGTGCTCTCTCATAAATCTCAGATCCGTTTGCCACACTGCTGTTGTATTAACTTTGATCACTCAGTGAAGGTTGGGTCTGCCAAGTTTCTCCACTGTAGAGTTACTATTTTCCCTCCATAATTAATAATTAATTAGTTAAGGCTGGCAAGATGGCTCGGCGGGTAAAAGCACTTGCTACACAAGCCTGATGACCTGATCCCTGGAACCCATAGTGGAAGGAGAGAACCAAGTTTGGAAAGTTGGCCTTCTGACCGCCACACACACACATGATATGTGCAACACATATATCATACATATACAATAATAAACAAGATAAAAACTATTAAAATAATAGTTAACAGTTGTGGGAAATTTTCTTGAAACTATGTGAATATTTTTTAAAGGTTTAGTTTCTATTTTTACTTATGTGTGTGTATGTGTGTATGTGAACCCTGTGAGTGCAGGGGCCAGCTGGAGATAGGGGCCAGAGGTGTCCCATCCCCCTAGAGCTGGAGTTACAGGCTCAGATCCTCTGCAAAACTAGTATGTACTCTTAACCATGGAGCCATCTCTCCAACCCCAAATATCTTTTCCTTTTCTTTCATTTTTTATTTATATTATTTGCCCCCCGCCGTGTGTGTGTGTGTGTGTGTGTGTGTGTGTGTGTGTGTGTGTGTATGTGTGGTATTTGGCAGTTAGAAGTCTACTCCATGGAGTGGTTCTCTTCTACCTTTACCTGGGTTCTAGAAGACATTTCCCCAAGTGTCTTCCACCTTTACCTGGGTTCTGGGGATCAAACTCAGGTGGTCAGACTTGCATCTTTGGGCAGCAAGTGCCTTTACCTGCCAAGCCATACTGCTGGTCTGAAACTATAAGAATATCTTGCTTCTTGTCAACATACATATTTGCTGATACTCATTGTTGAAATATATTACAATGGGGGTGGCCTGATGGTCATTTTCTTTTTTCCTCTTTTTTTTTTTTTTTTTTTTTTGTCTTTTCGAGACAGGGTCTCCCTGTAGCCCCAGCTGTCCTGGAACTCAATATGTAGACCAGGCTGGCCTTGAACTCACAGAGATCCGTCTGCCTCTGCCTCCTGATTGCTGGGATTAAAGGCATGTGCTACCACATCTGGCTTTTCTTTCCTCCTTTTAAAAAAAAAATGAGTTTAGCTGGGCACTGCATGACATAGGTGCACTTACATCCATGCAGGTCAAATGGTCATACACATAAAATATAAATAAATAAATAAAATTTAAAATGAGTTTAATTTTTTAAGATTATTTTATGTGTATGAGTGTTTTGCTTGCATGTATATATGTGCACCACATGCCAGCCTGGTGCCCACTGAGACCAGAAGAGGGGTATCAGATCTGCTGGAGCTACATACAGATGGTTGTGAACTGCCAATGTGTGTGCTGGGAGCCAACACAAGTCCTCTGCAAGAGCAGCCAGTGCTCTTAGCTACTGAGCCCCCAAGCCCACTTTTGATGCCACATTGCTCAATATCTCCTGACTGTGACCAGAAAGAGATCTACTTCTGTGGGCAGCAGTGTCAATAGGGTGAACAGAGAAGGGTGACTTCACCCTTGTTCTGCCAGGATGAGGATGGGGACAAAGGGTCTAGTGGATCCCCTGTTACTGGAGGTAGAGTTGTTAGCCGTCATGTGGGTGCTGGGAATTGAACCTGGGTCCTCTGCTAGAGCATTCAATGCTCTTAGCTGCTGAGCCATCTCTCCAGCCCCTAGCCTTGGGCGTGGAGCGAATACATAGCTCATGACTCTGTAGTTTCTAGAGTTGAGCTCATTGGTCCATCAGAGGTAACTTTTAAAAAATTCTTTTAAAATTTATTATATTCACCTTACATTTTACATTTACATTCATTTATTGTATGTGTGTATGTGTGTGAGAGCACATATACCATGTGGAGTGTGTGGAGGTCAGAGGACAACTTTCAGTCGTCAGTTCTTCCTACCATGTAAGTTCTCCCACAGTTGAACTGGGTTTGTCACACTGGCAAGCACCTTACCTACATGGTGGAAGCTGTCCTCTGAAAACACACACTCACACACACACAAACATTTTTTTAAAAAAGGAATGATGGGGCTGGAGAGATGGTTCAGTGGTTAGGAGCACTGATTACCCATGTGGGTTCGATTCCCAGCACCCACATGGTGGCTACGAACCGTCCTTAACTCCAGTTCCAGGAGAATCTGAAACCCTCTTCTGACCTCCACGGCATTGCACGACACGGGTGCACTTACCTACATGCAGGCAATACACGCATACACCTAAAATAAAAATAATAAATAAAATTTTTTTTTTAATGCTGGAAAAGCGTTCAACCACTGAGCCGGGTGCCACTGTGGGGAGTGGAGGTAGGCTGAGGACCAGGAGCTGGATTTTGGCCGAGTGTGTTTTCGGTCGTCCCCATCTGACACCCATGTGGAAGCCCAGGGTGGGCAGTTAGCTGGAAGTCTGGAAGGCAAAAGCTATCTCTTTGAATACAAACCTGGGGCTCATAGGAGCACAGATGGCATTTAAAACCACGAGACTGGATGAGATCACCCAGGCAAAAGGTGTAGGCCGAAGACAGAAGAGACCCGGACGGTGGACTGTAAAACGAAGCAATTGACACCTCCACCCACGCGCTTCTGGGGGTGTCACGTGAACGCATCCAAAGGGCACAGTCACTGAAAACCCCGGCGCCCGGCGGTGGCCCCGGGGCGGGGCCTCTTGGGGGCGTGACTCGGGGCGGGGTGTAGGCGGGGCCTGGGCTCCCTGGCCGCTTCTGGGCCGGCGAACCGCCGGGGCGGTGACGTCACTGCATGACTGGGTTTTTATGAATGAAAGGAATCCTGTGAGTAATTCCGGGAAGCTCGCCTTACAACTCCGCGCGGCCCCGGCCCCCTGTGCCGCCTGCCCCATAACAAAACTCAGACCCGCGCCGTCCGGAGTCCGGTTCCGAGTGTCCGGATCAGAGAGAAGACCGACCCGGGAGTGTCCTGGGACCGCCGCGCGGACGGCAGCGGGGACAGCAGCGAGACGCGCCAGGAGCGCCGGGCCTAGCGGGTGAGGGACGCGGCGGGGACCGGACGGTGCGCGGGACCCCGGGTCGTGCCTGGCTCGGGCGTCGGGCCGCGCCGTCGGTGCTCCGGCGCATCTGCCCATCACCCGGACCGCGGCGCCCGGGACCGCAGAGCGCCCGGGGCGGGGGACCCAGCCGGGGGTCCGGCGGAGGGACTGGTGGGGTGGGGACGCGCCCCTCGCGCGGGGCGGGGAGGAAGCGAGGCGCGAGCGGGGGCGGGCAGAGGCGGGGCATGAAAGTACGTGACTCTGTGGGAACAGTCCCTGGAGTGGTGCCCGGGTACCGTGTGTGCGCGGTTTGTTTACGTCCATGGGCGGCGTGCGTGCGTGTGTGTTCCCTGGCGAGAGCCCCGGGTATCCTGCCGGGTGCGTGCGCACGGTGTACCCCGGTGTGTGTGTGTGTGTGTGTGTGTGTGTGTGTGTGTGTGGCCGCGCGCTCCTTGGAGCCGGACACTAGCCAGTCGTGTGCACCTTGGAGTGACTGCGCCCCAGGTGTCTACAGGAGTAAATGCGGAATTAGCACGCGAGTGAGGGAAGCGGTCCAGTCGGTGGTCACACCAGGTCTGGAAATTTTTTTTCTCCCCTCACCCCCTTCCGTCCCCTTCCCACCCGCCTGGACTGGCAGGCCCCTGTTGTCCCCAGAGTTTCCCATAGTCCGAGGCATGTGATCTGAGTGTTTGTCCCTAGCCCAGAGCCAGTGCTTGCAGCCTCGAAGCAGAGGTGAGCCAGCCTAGCCTGACCCCTCGTTGAGGTCCTTTCCTGGCCCTGGTTTTCGGGCTCCATGGCCACAGTAGACTCCTGGGTCTCGTGCATCCCAGGACTTTCCCATCCCTTCAGTCTCAGGAAAAACAGAGAGAGTGTCCCCCGCCCACCGGCAGGCTACCACGTAGTCTGGTGGCTCCTGTGACTGGTCTGGGTTTCTAAGGCTGTACCTGCTTGGTTCCGGAGGATGGGGTGGGGCTGGTCACCACTCTCCTGTACGTCCAGTTCTCAGGTGGGACTCGTTAGACTGGGCCTTTATGTGAACTGCTGGACTCCAGGGCTAGTTAAGGACTGGGCCAGCTGGCAGACCTGGCATCCACCCTGGGCCAGCAAGATCAGCAGCAGGCTGTGGGAAATCTGGTCTCTCTGGAAGACAGGTTAAGTGTGAGGGCCAGGCAGACCTCACCCCACCCACCCAAGAGCTTGTGGAAAACACCTGCTTAGCCCAGCAGCCTGAAGAATGGGCTGGCACTGCTTGTCCAGAGGGCTCTGGAATCTAAGGAGGGGGCATCTGAGCTTGTTAAGGGGAGGTACCAATGACCTCTTAACTTTGAGGCCAGTGAGCTCTGCTGCCACTGCTGGGCAGGGGGCAGGCAGTGTCCCAGGCAGGAGGCCTGGACAGGAACCTCTAGCAGCTGCTACACAGAGCTTGTGGTTTTCCAGGGGAACTGTGGGAAAGCAGAGCAACTCTGGAGCCTGGAGCTGGGGGGGTGTGTGTGTGTGTGTGTGTGTGTGTGTGTGTGTGTGTGTGTGTGTGTGTGTGTGTGTGTGATGAAGAGTTGGGGGCAGGGAGAGAGGTTTGCAGCCAGGACTACAGGAATCAGAGGGACCCATCCTTAAAGCTGATCAGGAAACATCCCCCAATAGGTTTGGGGTCAGAGGTGAGGGGAAGTGGCTCATGGGCTCAGCAACTGCAAGAAACTGAACATTGAAAAGTTCAGTCTGCCGGGAGTGGTGGCACACACCTTTAATCCCAGGACTCGGGAGGCAAAAAAGGCAGTAGTATCTCTGTGAATTTGATGTCAGCCTGGTCGACATAGTGAGTTCCAGGCCAGACCCACTACGGAGAGACCCTGTCTCAAAAAAAAAAGTTCAGTCTCCCTTTGAATCTCCAGGGATCCACTAGGATCCCTCAATAATGCACTTATTTGTTTGTTTTTATTTTTTATATTTTTATTAATTTTATGTGTATGAGTATATTGCCTGCATGTGTGTAAGTGCATCCATGTTACCCAATGCCCACAGAGGTCAGAAAAGGGCATCAGATCCTCTGGAACTGAAGTTAGGGACAGTTGTTAGCTGCCATGTGGGTGCTGGGAATCAAACCTGGATCCTCTGCAAGAGCAGTCAGTGCTCTTAACAGCTGAGCCATCTCTCCAGCCCCATTGTTTATTTTTTAAGGGAGGAAGGATTTATTTTGGCTTGTGGTCTGAGGTAATATACATGCCTTCCACTATGGAAGGCAGGCACAGAGGTGGGACCAGTTTGTCTGTGGCAGTGGGAGTGTGAGGATGCTGGCTCACATCTCAGTGGACCAGGAAGCAGAGCCTTTGCTGATGTTTTAGCCTTTCATGGCCAATGGACCAGATGCTGGGGGTGAGATGAACAGAGCAGACCCAGTGGCTGCCTTCTGGGGAACTGAAGTGGAAGAAAGAGTCACAGAACTAAATGCAAAGCCACAGCTCAGACAGGTGGTGAGTCTCAGGGAAGTCACTCTGGCTTAAAGTAATAATACAGCTCCAAATTAGGGCAATCAAGGAAGGCTTCCATGGGAGGTGACTAGGGAATAGAGTCTGATGGAATGTTGACTGTGAAACACTGAGGGCAAGAGATGATTCTTTTTAGGGCCTTCAGGGCTCAATACAGAGCCTGGCACATAGTAGGTGCTTCTTGGATGTTTGATGAGTGAAGAAGTGAGTGCTGGGTCCATGTCCTTGAAGAGCTAGCCCTGTGATGTAGAGATAGAGGGCCAAGAGCCTATGGGTTATAGAAGTCTTGAAGGAGTCTCCCCAAGGAACAGGTTCTTCAAGGTGCAGGTGACTTCCCCTCCACACATACACCTATACTATACTGTCTCTTGATAAACAGTCATCAGGAAATTCAGTTGTCATTTGTCAGCAGGAAATCCTCAGAGAATGGAGGGAACTTGGCAGAGGCCTGAGGCAGCCCTAGGTGAAGGGTCTTTTGGTTTGTTTGTTTTGATTTTTGTGGTTTTTTTTTTTTTTTTTTTTTTTTTCGGTCTTTTTGAGACAGGGTCTCCCTGTAGCCCCAGCTGTCCTGGAACTCACTATGTAGACCAGGCTGACCTTGAACTCACAGAGATCCGCCTGCCTCTGCCTCCCGAGTGCTGGGATTAAAGGTGTGGGCCACCACACCCAGCAATCTTTGTCTTTTTGAGACAGGGTCTCATGTAGCCCCAGGTGGCTTTGAACTCCTGTTCCTCCTGCCTCTGCCTCCTGAGTACTGGGATTATGGTGTGTGTGCCAGCAGTAGTCAGCTAGCACAGAGTTTCAAAACATGCCAAACATGGTCAAGTTTGTAGGTTTGTGTCCTAGTGAACCCTCTGACATGATTGGAGGTATAGGAAGGCAAGATCAGAAGAGGAACAAGGCCATTGGAGCGGCAGCTGTGGTCTTGTTCTGGTTGGAAGAGGAAGTGGCTCTTGGCTGTGCAGGTGGAGAATGAAGGCCAGGGCTGTAGCTGCTGATATTTTAATGCCCCTGCCTCCAGGAAGCCCTTGCTGATTTCCTTTCCTTTCCTCCAGGGCCTCCACTCTGCTGATGGTCTTAGAACTCAATGCTGGGCCAGAATCGGACACTCTAAATTCAGACATTGTCGTTGCTGGGCAGCACCTTAGGCTCAGGTGGGCATGTTGAGAAATCTAAGCCCAGAGAAAGGGTGTGACACACCTAAGTCATATAGTGAGAGTCTGGGTAGCAGAATTGGGCTGGGAGCCCAGGCCGGTGCTTCCTTGCACTGCTCAGTTCTCTCAGACTTGGTCTCCCCAGCAGGGAGGAGGCGCCCCTTGCTTACTGCCAAGACCCAGGCAAACACATTTTTTCCCTCTGTCCTCACCAAGCAAGCACATGGCTCAGCAGCCAGAGAGGAGCCCATGCCAGTGGGTGGGCCGTCTGCAGGATGTCTCTGGGAGTGCACCCAGAGGCCAGGGACAGGGACACAAGAGACATGGTTCCTGGCTGAGCAGCTGTCATATCCCCAAGAGTGAGCTCACACCTGGGCCTCCAAGGAATACTAGGAACCTCAGACCTGCTGTAGGCTCAGCTGGCTTCCCCAGGAAGTAGAGAAGCCCAGAGGGTGGGGTTCCAGGGTCAGGCAGACTGGTAGCAGTGGAGAACCCAGCCCCCTTGCCTTGTGTCCCAGAACCCCAGGCCGGTGGCTGGAAGCTAAAAACTGAGGTGATGGGAAAATCCCCTCTGCACCTGGCTGACTGCTGAGTGAGGACATTCCTGGGCAAATGTGTTCTCTACTGACTTCCAGGATGCCACTGAGGCATCAGGCTAGGACAGGGGCATGGAGGAGAAAGGGCAGATCCCAGCCTTCCCAGGACCAAGTGCTCAGAAGCCAGCCTCAGTGTAGCCATGGTCCTATCTCTTGGGCTTGTGCTGGGAGTGCTAGCTGTGTTGAAAAAGATTCTGAGGACATGTTCAGGCTCAGTGGAAACCGAGGTTTTGTAAAATGCAGGATCTCATCTCACTGGAAAGAAGGGTTTTGACTGGTTAATGATGTCTGTGCCTAGCCAACCATATTCAACTCTGACTTGATCTAAGCCACTTGTATTTTACACACTGACTACTCTACAAGCAAGGAGACAAGGCCCAGAAAAGACAACTGACTTGTGAGGGGCCAGACTTTGCTGCCAAGGTTCTGTATCAGGCACAGTACCCAGTACTCAGCACTCATCAGATCCTCAGTTAACCTATGCAGAGAGAGGCTTCCCTCCTTCTCACAGGTCTCTGGGTAGAGCCCAGACTAACCAAGCATCGCTTACCAGCCCCGCTCCCCATGGCTGGCAAGAGGGGTTGGACAGCTGGTGCCACTTGCGTACCTCATCCCTAGCAGACGTAAAGTAGGTCCTGGCACATCACAGTTGAGGCGGCCTTGGAGACTGGCATGTCCAACTTTCTCTTCACAGAGGGGAGGAAACAATTCAGAGAGTGATCTCTGGCAGAGGTGCTTAGCTTGGGGTTGCTTTGGTTCTGGATTCTACCCTGGAGAGATGGCTCAGTGGTTAAAAGCACTATCTGTTCTTGCAGAGGACCCAGGTTGGATTCCCAGCACCCACATGGTGGCTAACAACCCTCTGTAAGTCCAGTTCCAGGGGATTCAATCCCCTCTTCTGACCTCCACAGGCATTGCAAGACAAGAGTGCACCTACCTACATGCACACAATACACTCAGATACATAAGTAAAAATAATAAATAAAATATTTTTTAGAAAAAAGATTCAGTCCTGAGCCTTTATAGGCATCAGAATTCTTCCCCGTTTGCAGACAGGTAGCTGTGTGATGTCTAGCAAGTGGTGCCCCTCTCTGGGTCTCCACCTCCTCTTGAGGTAGTCTTATGGGTCTTTCCTGCATACAGTTCCCTGAGGGACCCTGGCTGACCACACTGACTTAGAGCAGGACCCCAGTGTTGCCTGCAGTCCTGACACCTCTTGACCAGGCTCAGCGATTTTACTAAGCTCCCATATGCTCACTGCCCTGTGCAGTTTACTTCCACCAACACCATGGAGGGCAGATACTATGCAAATCTACAGATGAGAAAGTAGAGACCAGAGAAGTGGAGTAGCTCGCCCAAGGTCACACAGCCTGGAGAAAACAGCCAAGACTCAGCCTTGCAAGCCATGGCCTTTTTCCCTGTTTCCCATGCCTTATTCTGGGCCAGAGGTTACATGGGTGGGATCCCTGTGCTTGCTTCCATTCCCCTGGCCTCTGCAACATCTCCCCCATGGGGAGGCAGACTAGCTAGCAGACCATATTCCACTAAGTCAGTCTTGTAACTTGGTTGAGACACTGACCAGCTGGGTGACTATGACAGAGACTCCACCCCTCCCCATCCCCACACCCTGTGCCTGCTCTCTGCCCTTTTTGGGCCCTAGCTGGGCAGCCTCAAGTACCCAGGGCCAACTTAGCTGTCTGGTATATGGACAACAAGGAAATGGATCATTACACTGGCTGGGGAGAGGAGGGCTGGTGAGCAGACGGTGCCCAGCAAGGCCTAGGGGTCAGGGACAGCTTCCTGGAGGAGACATCTGCACCCAGGGCAGAGGGTGAGCAGGAGTCTGGCAGACAAATTGGGAGGAAGAGTGAAGTGTCATAGGGTAGGGGTGGTCTGGAGGCCAGAAAGGAAGAGTGGGAGGAAATGAAAGAGATTCCTCCAGACCAGAGGCAGAAGAGAGGCAGGCTGGTGGGAAGCAGGGTGGGGCTGGGCACAGGGCCTGCTTAGGGTACTGTGTGGTAGCTGGACCCCGCCCTCAGGCTAATAGAGACCCATGGGAGGTGTCCATGTGAGCGGTGGCATGTCAAGTTTACATGGTGGAAAGATCCTTCCACTGCTGTGGGAACAGGAGCTGAGACCTCCCCCAATGTGTGGCTCAGGCAGGTGACTATTCAAAGGATGTCACTGCAGCTGGGCATAGTGGCTCACATCTGTAATCCCAGCACTTGGGAGACTGAGGTAGAAGGATTGCCACAAGTTCCAGACCCCTCTGTGAAGTGGACTCCTTTCAGCCTCAGTCAGCACAGAAAGCCTGGAACTGAGTCCCAATCTGGCATGGGGTGATGTTTCTTCTGATATACTAGAAGTATGGTGGCATTTTGTTGTGTTGTGGAAATAGGTCTTGCTTTGGAGCCCAGGCTGGCCTTGAGTGTTGTGGAGATAGGGTCTTGCTATGTAGCCTAGGCTGTCCTTGAACTCTCTGCAGCCACAGGCAGACTCAAAATTGTGATCTTCCTGCTTCAGCCTCATCAGCCCTGAGATTACAGGCCTGGTGGCTCTTTTGGGCTTTGATTGATTGATTGATTGATTGATTGATTGATTGATTGATTGATTGATTCAGGGTCTCACTATGTAGCTTTGGCTGGCCTAGAACTCAGAGATCTACCTACCTCTGCTTTCTGAGTGCTGGGATTAAAGGCATGTGTCACCAGCCCCACCCTTTTAATAAAATTATATGTATGAGTGTTTTGCCTGCATGTACATAAGTATATCACATATATGTGGTGTTGGGGGAGGCCCGAGGGTGTCAGATCCTTGGAGCTGGAGTTAAAGCTGCCACATGGGTGCTGGGATCTGAACCTAGTCCTCTGCAAGAGCAACAAGAGTTCTTAACTGCTGCACCATCTCTTCAACCCCCTTTTGTTTTATGTGTATGGGTGTTTTGCCTGCATGTATGTGAGTGCACTGTGTGTGTAAAGCCCATAGAGGTCAGAAGAGGGAGTTGGATCCCTGAAACTGGAGTTGGGTTCTGGGAACCAAACTCTGATCTTCTGCAAGAGCAGCTAGTTCTCTTAACCATGGAACCATCTCTCCAGCCCCACTTTTTCATTTTTTGGTTTTTTTTTTGAGACAGGTTCTCATGTAGCCAAGACTGGCTTTGAACTCACGATGCAGCTAAGGATGCCCCTGTCTCGATCCTCCCAAGTGCTGGGGTCCAGACCTGCACCTTCACCCCCAGCAGGCCTCTTGACACCCTCTTAGACCCAGGCCTGAGTGGCCATCTCTGTCAGGAGTGTCTTGAATGGCCAGCTTCCTTTTCCTGTCCCACTCCTTCCTGCTGTCTGTGCTGCCAGACCCCTGGCCATGTGGGAGTTCCCGAGAAACCCCAGACTGTCCCCGCCTCTGCCCAAGTCACATTGAGAATTCCATGGTCACTACATGAGCATCTGCTCAGTTCTGGGGAAACCACAGAGGTTGCAACCAGGCCTTTGCCTTCAGACAGGGGGCATTCTCCCAGGGCAGACAGATACTGCACAAAATGTGGCATGTACATGAGTGGTAATGATTCTTTGTGTGTGTGTTCATATGTATGGGCTCATGTGCATATGTCCCATGCATATGTCCTCCTTGATTGCTTTCCATTGTATATGAACCCTGAGCTCCCAAATTGGCTAGTCTAGTAAACCAGCTTGCTCAGGGGAACTCAGTTCCACCTCCCTTGTGCTGGGATTACAGGTAGGCCCCACACTGGCCCAGCATTTACATGGTGCTGGGGATTCAAACTTTGGGCATCATACTTACTCATGAAGGGTGTTTAACTGCTGACCCATCTTCCCAGCCCAATGATTATTTTTTTAAGTTTTATTTATTTTTATTTTGAGTATGAGTGTTTTGTCTGCATGTATATATGTGTACTGCATGCATGCCTGGTGCCTGCAGAGACCAGAAGGGGGCACTAGATCCCTTGGAACTGGAGTTGCAGGTAGTTGTGAACTGCCATTATGGGTGCTGGGAACCAAACCCAGGTGCTCCGCAAAAGCAGCAAGTGCTCTTAACCACTGAGGCATCTCTCCAGCCCTCAAATGCACGTCCTGATTAGAAAGACTTTTGTTTTGTTTTTGAGACAGACTCTCACTGGGTAGACCTGGCTGGCCTGGAACTCACAGAGATCCACATGCCTCTGCCTCCCTAGCACTGGAATTGTGTGCCACCATACCCAGCTCTAGGAATGATTCTTTAGAGCAACAATGCTGTAGAGAAAACAGTTGGGTGGGGGACAAGCATAGGTGCAGGTGCATGTACTGGGGGCTAGGGATTCTGACCACATGAAGAAACAAACTCTGGTGGGGCTGTCTACTGAAGAGGCATGCTAAGGGGCACAGCCTGTGCAAAGGCCCTGAGGAGGAGTGCAAGGTATGTCTGAGGACTGGCCAGGAGTTGGGCATGGCTGAGCAGAGCAGGGGCAGCCAGCACAAGCTAAAGTCAGAGGTGAGTACAGGGAGAATGTCTGGCACCTGTGGTGGCTGCTATGACTTGATGACTAGATGACACAGGAGACATGGAAGGAGTCTGAGACAGTTAGGTGACCTTAGCAATACCCAACTATTGTATGTCATCCAGGGGGAAGTGAGAGCACAGAGACGCACTGGCTTGCCAGAGTCGCAGGGCTAGTGAATGGGGCCCCCAAAGGCCCCCGTATCTGATGTGCTTTTCGTTCATCTCTAGTGTCCCCTTAAGACACAAGGTTCCTGCCAGAAAGTGTCAGAGGGATGTCAGCCTCACAGTCAGCTCAGGAAACCAGGGCCTGCCTGGTTTCCACCCCTGCTGTATCAGTATGGGCACTGCTAATGATACCATACTCGGTGCCACTCCACCTTCCTTCTCTGCCCTTCTTACCACCACCCCTCCCCTGGGGGTTATCTATGAGAAAACCCAGGCTCATGATGAAATGGGAATCCCATACATTGGGGCAGAGAATCTCTGCCTTTGAAACATGAGCCCAGAGCAATTACCACTGACCCCTTAATTGTCTCTTCCATGAGTTTGTTTTTAAAGATTTATTTATTTTTTAATTGTATATTTTGCCTGAATGTATGTAAGTACATCATGTGCATGCAGTATCCACAGAGGCCAGAAGAGGGCATCAGATCTCTTGGAACTGGCATTACAGATGTGTGTTAGCCGCCTTGTGAGTGCTGGGAACTGAACCCAGGTCCTTTGCAAGAGCAGCCCGTGCTCTTAACCCCTGAGCCATCTCCCTAGTCCCTGTTTGTTTTTGAGACAGGATCTCATGTAACCCAGGCTGGTCTCAAACTTGCTATGTAGCCAACACTGGCTTTGAACTCCTAATCCTTTACCTCCTAAGTGCAGGAATTACAGGTATGCATCACTATGCCCAGCCTCCCTCCGGGTTTTTGTTCACCTGTCTCCCCAGTGCCAGGCACATACCTGGCAAACTATAACTACCTGAAAAATAGTTGTTCCAGGTCCATGGGGGAGGTCTGGGGCTCACTCCAGGCTAGGACAGCTGCCACACCCTCTAGGGGCATGCTGAGTTAGAACTGTGCAGCCCTCAGGCAGTTCAGGAAGCCTGCCCAAAACAGATGGATGAGGGCTGCTGGGAAGGGGATTGGGGTATTGTATCTTGATGGAGTGCTGGATAGATTTTGAGAGATCATTGATGTGCACACGTGTCTTGTGCATGCATCTGTGGGTCAGTTACACTTTAATGAAAAAAATCAAATCAAACCCACATCCAGGTGTAATGGTACATGCCTATAATCTCAGCACTCAGGAGGCAGAGACAGGATATTAAGTTTGAAGCCAGCCTCAGTTTCAAAACAAACAGGAACCAGGAGTGGTGGTGCACGCCTTTAAGGGCAGATGATTGATCTCTGTGAGATGGAGGACAGCCTGGTCTATGTAGTGAGTCCTAGGCCAGGCCAGCTGGGGCTACAGGGAGACCCTGTCTCAAAAAAGATAACAACAACAACAACAATACCACCACCAAACAAAAAAAAAAAAAAAGCCCCAACCAACCAACCTAAAAAAAAAACAAAAACCCAAACCAACCAACCAAACAGGGCTGGAGAGATGGTTCAGTGGTTAAGAGCACTGGCTGTTCTTGCAGAGGACAGGGACTGCTTCCTAGCACCCACATGATAGCTAACAACCTTGACTCCAGTTCCAGGGACCCAGTGCCCTCTTCTGGCCTCTACAGGCACCCCATGCATGTATGTGGTATACTTACATACATGCAAAGCAAAACACTCATACATGTAAAATAAAATATTTTAAAAAACCCAGCACCAATGAAATGGCTCAGTAGGTAAAACTGCTTGCTCCTAAGGCTGAAGATCAGAGATTGAGCCCTGCTGGACTCACAGGTGGAAGAGGAGAACTTCCAAGAGTTGTTTCTTCTGACCTTCACACAAGTGCTGTGGCTCAGGTGCACCACACACAAATATAATAAAAATAAACCACACTCAGTGTTTGTATGTCCTGGCCCCATGTGGAAGAATGGGAATTGGGAGGAGTGTCCACCCCCTTGATTTGTATTTATTGAGGACTTACTGCCAGGTCTCAGCAGAATAGGGGTTGATGTGACAGAAGGCAGTGTTGGGTCAGCCATAGTGGTCAGAGGACCTCTCCAAAGAGGTAGCGTTGACCAGAGACCTAGATAATGAGTCAATATGGGGAGCTGGGAGAACAGAAAGAGCATTGGGCCCCGAGGCTGGACTGCGGGGGGGTCAGAGGAGGTAGGAATGAGTTCAGAGACCTGCGGAGGCGGGGCGGGGCTTGAAAACCAAGGTATCAAGGTTGCAAGGTTGGATTTTACTCTAAGTGGAGAAAACAAACGTCAACCAACCAAGGTGATCCTGAGCTCCTTTCTCTCCTAGGACTCCAGCGCAAAGGACACCTTTCTTTGGCAAAAATGTCAGTGGATCCCCTATCCAGCAAAGCCTTGAAGGTGAGGAACCAGCTCCCGTGGTCCTGCCAAAGCCCCCACATCCCAAGTTCCCCTTTCCTTCCTAGGATCCCCAAGGGGGCCTCTGCAGCGTCGGCCTACACAGGCTGGGCACTGCTTCCCCTTTAGAAGGTGCTTTCCAGACTGGGTTTCTCATCTAAGTCCAGGACTTGACGCTTGGTTAGATTCTGTCCGAGTCCCGGGTGGCCTCCTTTTGGGTGCTGGTTCTGGTTTGGCCTGGTTTCCCCTCTCCGAATTCCTGCTCATCTTCAAAGTCTTGGATCAAGTGCAAGGGGGTGCAATGGGAAGAGGGGCGGCGTCCCCAGCACCCGCTGCGTGCCAGGCTCAGGGCTCCGTGCCTCAGTTTCCCCATGGCCCCCGCAGGTCAAGCGCGAGCTGAGCGAAAACACACCGCACCTGTCGGACGAGGCATTGATGGGGCTGTCGGTGCGGGAGCTGAACCGGAACCTGCGCGGGCTGTCGGCCGAGGAGGTGACGCGGCTGAAGCAGCGGCGCCGCACGCTCAAGAACCGCGGCTACGCAGCCAGCTGCCGCGTGAAGCGCGTGTGCCAGAAGGAGGAGCTGCAAAAGCAGAAGTCCGAGCTGGAGCGCGAGGTGGACAAGCTGGCGCGCGAGAACGCAGCCATGCGCCTGGAGCTCGATGCGCTGCGCGGCAAGTGCGAGGCGCTGCAGGGCTTCGCGCGCTCCGTGGCCGCCTCTCGTGGGCCCGCGGCGCTCGTGGCTCCAGCCAGTGTCATCACCATTGTCAAGTCCGCACCGGGCCCCGGCCCCGCCCCTAGTCCAGACCCCGCTCCCGCCGCCTGCTCCTAGTGCCAACCCCCACCCTCCTAGCCCCACCCCTTCTCCAAGCCACGCCCCCTCGGACCCGCGCCCTTTCCAAAGTGCCTAAGCACTTATCTGTTCCCAGGGTCCCCTTTCTCTGCCACCACTATCCCCTGTGGTGAACCCACATTCCTTTCCTGGGCTCTGTCTTCCTTTTGCAGGCCCCCAAACTAGGACCTGATGGCTCTGGAGAGGGACAGCTTTGCTAGGTTGGAGGTGTTGGGGTTCTGGGGCTCCCTGGGCTGAAAGATTGGAAGATTGGAAGGAATAGAGATGGCTCCTCTGAGACTGGTGGGAGAGGGGAAAGGACGAAGAGGCTTTGGATGATGCCAATTATGCCCTTCCCACCCTCCCAGGATTCAGGACTGGGTGTGGCCCTGCGATGCTGGGAAGCTGAACTCCAAAGACCTCCCACCTCTACTTGGGGCCTGGGAACGCCAGCCTTTCCCAAGCTAGGAGAGCCTTTGGAAACCAGTGAAGCTCAATTAACAGATGGGGAAGTAGTCAAAACAGTGCCCACAGCCACAGCGCTTACTCTGGAACCCAAAGCCGGGTCTTCCCATTGCTGTCCTAACGTGCCAGCCATGGATTTCACAGGGGGACAGTGGACAAGGACCGAAGAAGTCGCGGGAGGGCCTCCGTGACCTGGGAGACAGTGCTACATGGCAGGAGAGAAGCAGAGGGAGAGAGAAAGTGACAGGGAAGGTGGGGACGGAAGGACCACCCCTGGGCTCTGCCTGTGGCAGCCAGGGGCCCTGGAGGTGGCTGGCCAGCCAAAGAGAAGGGACAAGGAAGGTGATCACTGTGGCAGGTAGACATCCCAAAGCAGGGTGTATGTTGGAGTGTTCTTGTAATTTTCACTTTGACCCCGAGTATCCATGGTGGGGTGGGAGCTGGTCAATGGTCTCCTGGGAAGTCTGGCCCAGCACCCCCCCTCAACACTGTATACAGCTGCCCTTCCCCACTCTTTATTTATTGCACGAACCTAAGTTATTCTCCCCAGCCAGAGCCCAGTGCCTGTTCCTTGGGAAATGTATGAGTTCTGAGCTGGACTTTATATTTTGTATCTACAAATAAATCACATTTTACTTTATATTTAGGGAAAGCTGGGATGGCAATAACAAAATTTTTTTAAAAAAATTGCCCAGCCCCCAGAATTTATTTATTTTCTGACTTAAAGTGAGCCAGTTATCTGCCTTGTGTATTTTATAGACTTTCTGAATAAAGTCAAGTTCTCTTTTTCCACAGAGAACTGTATGTCCTGGGCTGTGTTTTGTATATGTTCTCAATGAGTGGCCTGTGATGGGTGGTCAGGACCCTTCGGTGGATGAAAAGCTGAACGCCACTGCTACCTTCTGAAGACGGGTATAGGGGTGGGGGTGAGACAGGACAGGGCAGGGTAGCGTTCACACAGTATTCAAGAATAGTCTGCACAGTCTCACCCAGAGAGGGAAAGTCTTAGATTTTGGAGCAATCTTTCTTGCACTTTCAAACAGGATCTTCTATTGCTCAGTGGGAAATACACTCCTATGTTCTCGAAGGCCCAATCTTGGGTCTCGTCCCAGGCTCCATACTCTGTCAGCCCTCTGTCCAGCCTCCTGAGGAATGGAATACAGTGGTCTTGTCAAGGGAATCAGAGTTTCAACCCAAATGGTCTTTCCCTAGGAGGTACTTAGCTGGTTTCTCAATCTCAGTTTACTATCTAATGAAGGTGCTGTAGAGGCATTGTCTAGGAAAGCCAGGACTGCAGGCTTTAGGAGCATAACAAATATTAGCAGTCCCATAAGACCGGGGTGAGGACCATGTATATGTCTGGGCAGGGAGAGATGGTGGGGCCAAGGGAAGGGGGCAGAGTAGAGTGTAGCAAAGGGCCAAACCACATGGTTTGGCTGGGCCCAGAGCTTTCCCTCCCTCAGGTGGAGGCTGTACCAGGACTCCATTCTGAAATGCTGAGCTCAGGCCTGCAGCAGTGAACGGGGAGGGGGGGGGCGGCATAGAGGGACAAGTGTTTACCTCCGGGTTTCAGGCTGGCTGGAATTTCCCCTGCCCACACTGCATTCCTGCCAATCCGATCTGATCCACTCAGCGACAGGCCAGGCCTCAGAAAGGCATGCGGGTGGAGGGAAGGTGCCCACGGCCCAGTACCCTTGGCACAGGCCTCCTGGTTCCTGAGGTTCCAGGATAGAGAATGGGCTCAGAGAAGCAAGAAGCCTAAAAAGGGGATCCCTGAGTCTCTAATTTCCTGAGACATCATTCAAAAATGTCCCCACCTACCTAGTTGGCAAAATAGGGAATGAGGTGCATCAGTCCTCAAGGGGTGTGGTGAAGGAAACTCCCCACGCTGGGACAGGATGGTTGTGCAGAAGGCAGACACTGTCCAATGGGGGCTTGGAACCTGACTTTAGTCCCTGTAAATGTGAACACATGACTTACACAGCACACACAGGAAGAGGGTGGACATCGTGCCCTACCACACATCTCCCAGTCAAGAGGGGGGCAGGGAAAAAAAGTCACTTGCAGGCAGAAGAGATTTCAATACAATCTATATTATCTTATATATATATATATATATATATTTCTTCCTGATTTTATTTGCTCACTTCTGTCACACATTTAAAATATCACAGAGACCAAAATAGAGTGGCTTTCTGGTGGAACTTGTGGCAATCATACGAATTACAAAACTAGGGGGCTCTGTCTTCTCATAAATCATACAATTAATTTTCAAGTATTTTTTTATGTACAAAGAGCTACTCTATCTGGAAAAAAAATAAAAAATAAATGAGACAAGATAGGTTATGCATCCTAGGAAGGAGTGGATGGAGCAGTTGGGCACAGGTTCCTGTCCCCATGACCTCAACCCTGCCACTGAGCTTCCCCCCAGCCCCACCCGTCATGCTAGTGGGCAAGCGCCAAAGTGGGCAGGGACCAGTGGGGACAGGAGTCAGCAACGCACTTTGGCCTGGAAGGAGAGCGAAATAGATTGGTGAGAGCAGGCACAGGGGGGGCCTGAGCCACTCCCCAAGCAGCTCCCACCTGCCAGCTGCCTTCCTGGGCAGCTTGGGACCCATTGGCCAGGCCCACCAGGTAGGGCTGAGAGCTGGCCTCTGGCATACTGGCCTCTGGGCCATGAGAGAGGAGGAGGCTGGAAGGTTGCTGGGATGAAACTGTCCCATAAGGTCCCTCCCAGCAAACCCCAGGGAATGTTTGCTCTAGAAGTAACCAAAGGAAGAGCTTCCAGTGAAGGCCAAAAGGTGGGGCCCTTCCTTCTCCCTCATTAGTCTACTTCCAGAAGCTACTGCAGCCCAAACCCAAGCACTGCCTGGGTTCCACCAGCCAGGTCCCCTGCTGTCCCATCTTGGGGGAAGGGCTCTTTGTAGGAGAGTGGCTGGCATAGGCTTACCTGGGGTCCCAGCCCTGGAAGGATTGGGGATGTGGGTGCAGAGGATATCAAGGAAGGGAATGGGTAGTCCCAGCCATTCCTGAGGCCTGGCTGTGGGTGCCTGACCCAGTACTGCAGTATCCTGAGTGCCAGCAGCTGAGTAAGGAGCCCCTAGAGGTGCCTGGGACAGACTGAGGGCTGGAGAGGGGGCTTTCATATGTGACTTAAGGCACAGAAGAGACGGGCTGGGGGCCAGATGAGGCAGAATACAAGCCCTATGGCCAGGGGACCCCCACCTTGGCCCCCACTGCAGACCATCCCTCTAGCCTCCCCTGGAAGCTGGTCTGAAATGTGGAAACTTAGACCTTTCCCCTGACCCAGGACAGACAAACCTCAGGGAGAGACCAGGACCCAGCAGAGATCTGACTGCTCCATTAGGGAGGAGATAGAGAGCACAGGACCTGGAGGAGTCAGGAAGTCGGGGGTTCTACCCCAAACTATCAAGAGCTGGACCCAAGTGAGAGGGCAGTGTGGGCTGCTGGCTGTCCTAGGCAGGCCAGGAGGAAGGGACAAGAGGCAGGCTGAGTGGCCACAGTAAAGACACCCAGAGCCCCATGTGTTACCAGAAGGGCCCACAGGCACAGAGGCACCCTTCCTAGCTGAGCCCCGAGGCTCCTGGGGTCTGGCTCTGATCTTTGCAGCAGGCCAGGCAGGCTTAGGTGAGGTGGGGTCAGGGGGAGGGTTTCCACCAAGCATCCATGTCCCTTCCTCCTGCCTGGAGTGAGACAACTCTTATATTGGACAAAGGTGGACAGGGAGGGGCACAGGTGAGAAGAGACCAGTACGGGGTCTGGGTATTGCACGGTATGGGGCAAACTGGCCTGACAGCCTCAGCAGATGTCTTGAGGAAGAGGGGGCATAGGCGGCAGCTTCTGGCCAACACACACAAGCATTTGGGCCCAGGCACAGCTGGTTCCAGCATGCCACCAGCTCAGGACGGGCAACAGAGGTGTGGGAGCTGCAGCCAGTACCCTCTGCTCCTATCCTGGGTAGTGCAGGCTTGGCCATGTATACAAGTTCCCGGAGGCCTGTTCCTCTGGAAGCGATATGTTTCCGGTCCAATAAATAAAGGACAACAGCAAAGCTGTGCTGGCCATCCTCCCCCAGCCTGGCTGAAGGCTAGAGGAGGCCCGGCAGGCCCTGGTGAGGCACCTCTCCTTCCCCACCAGTGCCCACATCTAGAACTCATCATCAGAGCTAAGCAGCAGAGTCTTCTCGTTGTCACGGGCGCCGCTAAGGCTGTGGGAACGCGAGAGACTGTGGGTGCCACCACGCCAGGTGGGCCCGGGCTCCAGCGTGGACTGCTGCGTGTACTGTTGGTAGGCAGGTGAGAAGTTGTGGATGGCATCCTGCACGATGTCATGTGGGTTCATGGTCTCCTTGAGGCTGCTGGAGATGCTCTTCATGGGGGCGCAGCGGCCTGCAGGCAAGAGACAAGCAGGATGAGGGGCCAGGGCAAAGAGAGGGAAGCCCACTCAGCCTCTGTTCCTTCTCCTGGGACAACCCCACCCCAGCGCTATCATCTGATCCCTCTTGGGATAGAGAACAAGTCCAGGATATGAGAAGGGGCAGGATAGCAGTGACTTCTCTGCTGACTGAGAGTGGGAATGGAGAGCTCTGAGGAGAAATTATGACAGAGGAGCTGAGGCAAGTCACCCCTCAAACAAGGCTCATAGGTGGGAAGGAGCTGGGTGGAGATGGGGCAGCCACAGGTAGTTAACTAGAATACTCCAAGTTCCACAATGCCAGGCCATGGTCCTCCCTACCCCTCAAAAGGGTTCCTGGACCAGAGGTGACATAGGAGCAGGCTGGCCTTTGGAATGCCCCTCTGAAAGGGCAGGAGCTTGTTACCCTGTCTCACTTCCAGCTCATCCTCAGAAGATGTGCCCCCACAAGCTGGCAGTGGGAGGAGGGCAGCCCAGGCCGTCAAACCAACCTGGGGGGAGGTGCTCAACCCTGGACCCAAGAGTCTCTTCACCATCTGTGTTCTGTCTTAGGAACCTCACTAAATGCCCCTGCCATCCCTTAATGGGCACTGTGCCCCAAAACCCAGGGTACGTTTCAAAACGATAAGAGACTAGGGCGAAAGCAGGTAAGATTTACAGTGGGCAGTCCTTGACAGGAGGGTGCCCTGGGCTCTCCCATCCAGGACGACACAAGGACACAGAGGAGAGCATGCCTGTGACAGGACCATAACTGACGTGCAAGACAGACATGCGGACAGAGCAAGAGCAGACCTACCGTAAGGGCCGTATGTCGGCACTGCCCATGGCCAAACCCAGGGCAAATGCAGGGCAAAGGGGCAGAGAGAGAAGCCGGAGGAATAGAGAAGACGAGAGACAGCTCAGTGAACAGTGCCGCCCACCCCCAGACCCAGTGACACCCCCACCCATCCCCAGGCACCCAGGCAACTACGGCTGCCCCTAAAGGCCTGGGATGACTTCTCCCCTGTTGCTCATGCTAAGGGGTCGTCCTGACAGCAGGATGCAAGCCAGGGCCTCTACTACTTCTCCCAAGGTGGGCTGGGGCTGCATCTGCACCGAGCCCTGTGCTTTACAAAGCTCACTCCTTTCCACAGCTTCAGACACTGAGTCTCAGAGGGAGATCACAGAGCAGAGCTGGCTCTGTGCCCCAGCCTAATGTGAAGCCAGGAAGGGCTGGGCACTTTTGGTTAGAGGGTAGACTACAGCCCACACCAAGAGCAGCTTGCCCTGGGTGGGTGGCACCATAGACCGTGCCATTTCTTCTTGGGGTTGGCACATCTGGTAGTGGGATGCTGTCTGAAGGGTAAGTATGCAGAAAGACAGCTCAGGTCACCAGCAGGGAGCCTTCAGAGCCCCAAGACACAGAGCCCCTCTGCCACAGCCCAGCCTCCTCCTTGTGGCCTGGCTCTAGGCCCCAGGGTGATGTTGCTACAGGCACAGGCTCTATCAAACCAGGTTTAAGAGACATGGATGGGTGTTGATCAGATCTTTCCTGCTGGGGCCCAACAGGAAGCAGGAGGGCACCAGCCAGCGAGTGGCTCAGCAGAGTAGGGGTGTGACCAATGCACCACGGCTGGTGTGCCAGAGAGCACAGCCCAGCAGAGGCATTGCAGGCCTTTTCCCACCCAGGACTGGAGTAGTGGAGGAGATCAGGGAGCCCTGTGCCTGCTGAGCCCCAAGTATGGGGGAGAGCTACAGCAAGCCCAGGGCAGAAGCCGTGGACAGGTGCCCTGCTCCCCTGCAGTCTCTCATTGGGGATGCCAGCCTCAGGCTGTCCCAGCCTCCTCCAACAGGCCCCCTGCCCTTCTGGCTCCCTGCTTCTCCAGGCAGCTGCACTTCCCAATCACTCAATCACCAGGAAGCCTGTGAGGCTCATTCATAGGTCCTGACCAATCCATCACTGAAGCACCTCACCGAGGTAGGGTGGGGCTGTATGGGGCTGTACTCCTAAGCACTCTCCAGTGCATTTTGCACACCAGGGATTGAGAAGCAGTGCTCTAGCAAGAAAAGATCAGAGCTTCGGCATAAAAAGAATGCTGTCAGAAGCTACCACCTTCTGGCCCAGTTCCTTACAAATAAGCAGGTTTTTATTTGTTTTGTTTCTTTTAAATGACTTTAGGTAGAACAGAAAAGATACCATGGACAGGGTTGAGTGTCAGGACCCCATGAGAATCTGTTCATTTATCTCTGTCCTGACTTCATTTTCTTTTATCTAAAACTCAAGGTAACTCTCCTGGCTCAGCCTCCCTAATGCTGGGATTACACGCATGTGCCTTTCTATAGTTTCCATGCTGGGATCTACTGCAAGACATAGGTAGATTTAGCTTCTAGGACCAAATTGGGGTCCCTCTTGACTTTGATGGCCCCTCTGTCCTGATCTCTGTAGCCCTTTCCTAACACAGACAGGTCAACCCTTGCAAGATGCTGGTGGTAGGAGGCTCTGGAACTGGTCACCTCAGCTGAGGTCCTACCCCAGGAGCCTGGCTCATACCTTGTGCATCCAGTCTCTTGTCAGCGTAGACTTTATAGGTGAAGGCATGCCGCAAGGCCAAGGCTGCAAAGAACATCTCCACACAGATGATGAAATCCTGGTAGCCAGCAGCCACAGTGCCCTCACCCACTGACACACGGGCTGAGTGGATCTTGGGGATGGCCCCACACTTCTCCAGGATCGCCAGCAGCATGCCTGAACAGGGAGAGGCACTGTCTGGCCCTGGACCGGAACCCTTCCCAGGCCCCTTCCTCTATGCAGCCCCACACACTCCAGGAAGGTGAGAATGGGGCTCAGCTGCTCCTGTGGGGCAGCGATGATGACACAGAGCCAAGGCCTCTGGAAATCTGATTCTCCCTGCTACCTGTCAACCACAAAACTGGGATATCACCAATTGTACAGAGCTGCATTGAAGTTTCCTGCAAGCCTCACCCCTCCTAAGTACCCAGTGGCCAAGGTCTCTGAGTTCCAGGCTAGGATAATCTAGGACAGCCCTGTGGCCTGGGCCCCACAGCTCTGGAGACAGAAGCAGGAATGGGGCTCAGAGGGAAGTGGGTGTTGGCGCCATGATCACAAGGCTGGAAGGAAACTGACCTTGCCAGAAGGAGAGAAAGATGACAGACTTGACCATGAAGAACTTGAGGACCGGGCTGTAGGGGCTGAGCAGCTCCCGCGTGGCAAAGTAAAAAAGAAAGAGGGCATAAAGGGCCAGGCTGACAGAGATGTTGTAGATGATGGTCACGTACAGATAGCCGCTGGTGACACTGTGGAATAGGCATGTTATGGTTGGGACCATCCCTGCTAGGGCGGGTTGCTCCCTCCTCTGCCCTGCTTATACTCTGTCTCCCACGGATCATGACTGTGCTCCCCAACAGGGCACAACGAGTCATTGGAGGAAGGGGACAGGGGATCAAGAAGCACACTGGGAGTGTGGTGCAGGGAGTATGCCTGTGGCAGGCCAGCCCTCCACCACTGCTGTACTCCTGATATACACTGCAGGGAACTAGGGGCTATATTGGAGGCCACAGCCTGATGCCAGGTGACAAGTTACAGTAGTACAGCCAAGCTTGCTCTGGTCCTTCCCCTCTGACCTCACTGTGCTCACCTGCCCAGGTGGGGCTGTGGTACAGATCACAGGAAGTGTCTATGAAGTGCTGACAGGTACCAAGTTGGGAGTGAGGTTGCTTTCACTAACCTCCAAACGAAAAAGTGTGGGCAGTTTCCATAGTAGAGACTTTACATCTAGGGGCTGGAGGCTGGCCCCTCAGGGCTCCTTTAACTGTTTCGGAGCAGCCATCAGCCTGTTATGGCTCCCGTGTAGATACTGCTGTGCGGTGGGCACATGAATATGACAGGCTAAGAGCTTGCTCTTGGGCGGCATGAAAGACCAGGTACAAGGCGGCCACTGCAGAGATGCCGGGAGGCCTGAGCCCCATGCAGCTCGGGAAGGTTAAAGCCATGGGATCTTTCTAGGTACTGTACTACCTCTGTGCCAACACTCTACCCACAGGCACCAAGGGAGGGCCCTTGCTTACTCGAAGTCCCCGTCCCGGTACTTGCCAAAGGCCTGCAGGATAACGGTGCTGACGGCCATGAGAGGCTTCACCACACAGAACTGCAGGGTGGCCTATTTGGGGAGGGAAGAGACAGGGTCAAGGAGGAGTGCAGAAAAAGAACCTCCTCTGGTGGCCAGGCCACGCTGGTTGCCAGGACAGAGGAGGACGCCCCATGTCCTGCCTCAAGGGGACTGCTGTCTGCAGGGGGAGGCAGAATGCAACATAGCTATGTAAGGAGACATGAGGATGTTGGGGACACAGGACCAACCACATAGGGCCAGTGGGCCAGGGGGTAGGAGATGCCTCAGAGAGAACTTGGAGGAAGAAGGGCCTTTAAGAAGATGGCAAGGGGCAGGCTCCATGGAGATGGAGCACCTCAGGGCCAGTGAGATGGCTCAGTGGGTAAAGGCACTCACTGCCAAACTGACTCCTGCAAGTTATTTTCTGGCTCAGCATATGCACTGGCATACATGCATATGCATATGCACACACACACATACACAAATAAATAATAAATAAATAAATAATGTGATCATTTTTTTAGGGTACTATAGAGTCATATATAGTTGTAAAAGATAATAAAACTTAGAGTTGCTGCTTATCCTAAACCAGTTTTTCTTAATGGAAACCACCTGACAAACTGTAGTACAAGGAAGGGCCAGTGACATGACTCAGCTTGAACATGCTGTCAAGCCTGAAGACCTGAATTTGATACCCAGGACCTGCACGGTGGAACAGAACAACCAGCTCCCACAGCTGTCCTCTGTATTACACCTATGTGAAGTCATATACAAATGCACACACACATACACAAATAAATAATAAATAAATAAATAATGTGATCATTTTTTTAGGGGGAGCAGCTTATAAAGAGACCCACCCAGGGCAGAGAATGGACATGGACAGGGACTGGACACTGGGGAGGACAGCAGGGCTGGAAAGCCTTAGTGCACTGGGCAAATGGGCTCTCCTGAGGAACTGGTCACACGGGGCACAGGCAGCCAAGGGCCTCTTTCCATCCTTTCATGTACCCTGCCTGGTTCCTTGCCCCATGCTCTGGCCTGGACCAGGGCTTCTGTAAAGCTGGGGTCTGACCAAGCTGGAGATAGCCTGCAAGAGCAGCAAGTGTAGAAAGGACCTTCTACCAGTATGTGGGCTCTGGAATTCTGAAAGGTGAGATGAATTAAGGCCTGTCTGACTGCTCACTTTGGGAGCTTAGGTAGTCACTTGGCCTCTGACCGGCAGCCACCTGAGTAAAATGGACACAACCCATCTCCACAGCGCAGGGTTGCAAATGTGGGGATGCGAGTCAGAGAGCAGTGGTCTCTTGAGGTTGGCTATTCCATGCACAGTACAGGCTTCTCCAAGTCTTCTCAGACAAGGGAGGATGTGCTCAGTCGGGCTTTACCGTTCTGTAGACCAAAGGGGTGACCGTGGCACCCACAGAATCTCCAGACTCACCACTGACCTAAAAGCAGTCAATGTCAGCCAGGAGCCCTGTGTGAGGAGGAGGAGGGGCGGGCAAGTGAAACTCCATCCACAGGCCTGAGCTCCAGACAGGACCAGGGGCTGGAGCAAAAAGCCAGCCTGGGACCCCATCTCTGCCCCACTGTGGCTTTTGGGGGAGCCCCAGCAGATGCACACATGACAGGGGCAGAGCTATGGTGCTTCTGTCAAGAAGCCCCACCTAGAACTCCCCTTGCCCAAGACCCCACCCAGAGGAAGTGGGGGCCCTCCTACTTTGGGGAAAAGAGAAGAGCAGAGGTTTGTGCCAAGGTGCCTGGTGGGCTGGGGAGAGGCTGCTTTCCTGATGGACTTCCATCACCAGTAGCAAATCAGGAAACTGAAGTACAAGGAGCTGAAGTGGTGAGTGAAGCCCTGGAGCCCGAGCCAGCAGGCCCCAGAGCTACCACCTAACCCACTGCGGGTCAGTCTGGGGTCCAAAGGCCAGGCTGGACATCAGAATCACATATCAATCCCAGGAGGGGCGGTCCTTTCTAGATCTCTGTTGGGCTGAACTGGGGAATCACCAATCTGGGACTCTACTTCCCTCTCTTCTTTCTCCCTCTTTCCTCCTGTCCCTTCCCCCTTTCTCCTTTTCATTTGCAGGGCTAGGGATTGAACCCAGGGCCTCACATATACTAGGCAAGCACTTTACCACAGAGTTGGAGCCCCAGCCTGAGAATTTCTACTTTTAACAAGTGCCCCAGAAGACTCGAACATTGGGCTCTGGGCCCAAGGGCAACCTGGCCCACTCTGTAGCTCTGGAATGATGAAGCTGTGAGCTCTGGGGAAGTAGCTGGGCGCCTCAGTGTGTTCCTTTCCTCTCACTGCCCCTCCCCACCATGACTAGGTTCAAGAGTAGAGTATCAGAGCCCACAGGGCGGGGGAACAATCTCTACCCAGGTAACAGTAAGGCCAACCAGAGATCATGAGATCCAAACTTTGTGGACAATATCAAAAGAGCTGTGAGTCACAGCTGGGCCTGGAACCTGGGCAGCTGAACCATGTAAACAAAGGCTCTTCATGCCCCACCCTGAACCAGGACAATTTTAACTGTTTCCCAGAGCCATTCCAGGAGAGAGGTTCTGAAACACCCTCAAGGAGGAAGAGCCAGGAGCAGAGCAGAAGCCTGGACATGCCTACAGAGGCTATATGGGTGGCCATGCTGTGGGCCCTGAGTCCTGCCTAGAAGCTGGAAAAAGGACGGCCCTCCAATGGGTCGTAGTGCCTCAACTGGGGCTCATATCTCTCCTGACTCCTTGGTCATGCTAGAGGGACTGACAGAGGCCCAGTAGAGGCCAAGGGCAGATCATGAAGACAGTAAAACACCTTCAGAATCTACCTCCCTCGGTAGGCCAGGACTCATCTATTCCTTTTAGCTGAGATAAGTATCATCATACCCACTTTATAGAAGAGCAAACTAAAGCTCAGAGAGGTTAGGCAAATGATTTCAGAGAGGTTAGCCAGAGGCAAAGCTGGAAGTCCTACTCAGTTGGTCAGACACCTAGACCCAGGTACTTCATACCACTACCACACAGCCTCTAGCCAGGCAGTAGTGGCCAAGGAAACCAGAAACCTTGGCACTGCCAGCTGGGAATGTGGGAAGAAGGCAGAGACCATACAGCCCTATCTGCTACGTATCTCTAATTCCTGAAACCTCCTGCCCCCAGCCCCAGAGTTTTCAAACTGAGTCTAGAATTCCTGTGGATTTCCTCTGATTCCCACACACACCAAGATTTGGTCAAAATAAACAAGACCCTGTAACTGGCTCATCTGGGTATGGCCCACAGCTGTTCCAGACGCTCCAGGATGCTAGCTGCCCATCTGAGCACACACTGCTAACAGAGTGTCTCCAGAACAGTTTGGGGACAGTGGAGACATGGGACCTCCACAGATGGGGCCCAAGACAGAATTCAGAGGGGCCCTCCCCTAGCCAGGCACATACCTGTTTGCAGAACCTCAAGAATCCGATGGAGTAAGTCTTTCCCCAGAGGCAACATGTGCCATACACACAGCTTGACCTGGGAGAGACAGGCACAGAGAGCTGTGAGATGGAAAGGTGGGGCCGGGGAAGGCTGCCTTCCCCATCAGACAAGCCTGGGCAAGGCAGCAGGGTGTCTGCAAGAGCAGCAGCCTGTGAGGTAAGCAAGCTTCCCAGCTATGAGGTGCTGGTGTGGGGCACAGGGGAGAGTCATACTTACTCGATGGCCTTCCCTCTGATCTCTGACATGATGGAGCTCTCTCCCCCAAGGTACTCATAGCACAGGCTCAGGAAGTTATAGATGACCAAGGCTGTGAAAAGTCCATAGGAAAGTGCTCAGATTGGCAGAACAGCCAGCCAGTTGATGGGAACTAAAGGGCAAGAGCCACAGCCACAGGCGGTGGCAGTAGCAGCGGCGGCGGGTGGAGTCTTGGAACACGATGGTGTACAAAAGAGTCTGCACAGTTAACTTCACATTTCTAAGTTCAAACCAGGAATGGTGCAATCATACTGTGCAGACTGGTGGTTACACCCAAAAGAAAGATTCAACCACAGATTCAGCCTGGTATAGAGAGGCTAAAGGCAGAGGGCGCTGGGGTTTGGGGAGGGCAGGCAGTGTGCCAATTCTGGGGCGAAATGACTTGATAATTTTATCTACCCGATTGTTGGTATGTTATGTATTACACTTTTAAAAGACAGCAAGGCCGCTTCTTGGGAGAAATTCTAAGCAAGAACGAAAACAGAACCTGTGGCTCTTCCACACCTCACAGCGGTCCCGGCAGAGGCAGTTTTCTAAGCTGTGATGAAACCCAAGGGGCACTCAGAACACAGTGTAAACATCTCAGGGATTGTATGGGTTCATTCTGCAGGAGACACAGTTCAGTGTCATCACAAAGACCCAGAGCTTGTGGCAGTGAGTGATCACAAAAGTGTGCTGTAAGTGCCGAGGCTACACTGAAGAGTTGGCTGTTTGGAGGATTTCTGCAGTCAGCTCCACGAAGGCTCCTGCCCACAGGGTGCTAGAAGCCCACAGATCTGCCAGGATCACAGGAGAAAAAGTAAGAGGTACCACAAAGGGAAGAAGGCAAAAGAAAGTGCAGGGCCAAAAACACGAACAAGGGAGATGTGTGGCAAAGAACAAGGCCAAGGGGCAGGGTAAGATCAAGACCACGACAGCCCTGCGGAGGACTCCTTCCCATTTGGTTCCACCACTCCCTACAGAATCCTTCAATGCTCTTTTATGCTACTTGGCACTCAAGGTCTCTGAATGGTGACTTGGTCCCTGTCTGCACCTCATGCCACCTTCCAGCAGCACCAACTGTCACATGTGCCTTCAGAGGGTCATTTGGGCTGGAGGCTCTTTCTGCCACACTCCAGCTTGAGAAATCTCTAGTGACCTTCACAGAAGTGGAAGTCCTCCCATTCACAGACCCTAAATGGCAGACACTTTCCAGGGCTTCGGGCTCTGGGGTATAACTACTCAGAGTGTAGTGGGGCTGTGGGACCAAGAGCTCTTTACACTGAAATCAGAGACTGAGATACCCCAGTTGCTTAAAAATGCTATACTGGGGCTTAAGTACAGCTCAGTGTCAGGGTATGTACCTAGTTGGTTAATGCCTTGGATCCCACCCCTAAAAATAAATTTAAAATTCTGTTTTCCTAAGGAGCAGCCTTAAAAAGAAAATTCTGTTACCTTAAAGAAATACACAGTTCAGCCATACATGACCATACTTCGTGAATGCTGAGGTGGAAAAGAAATATCTCTCTATTAAAAAAAATCCCTGACTGGTTTCATGAGTTGTGGTAGTTTGAATGAGAATGTCCTCCATAGGCTCCAAGTATTTGAACACTTGGTCCCCATTTGGTGGCACTGTTTGAGGAGGGTCATGAGACCATTAGGAGGCACGGCCCTGCTACAGAAAGCATATCACTGGGGCAGGACTTGGAGAATTCAAAGCCCCATTCCATTTCCAGTTTCTCTCTCTGCTTCCTGTGCCTTGAAGATGTGAGCCCTCTACCTGCTAATCCAGCTGCCTCCTGCCAGGCCTCCCGCCATGGGATGCTTATCCCTCTGGAACTGTCAGTTCAATAAACGCTTCCTTCTATAAGTTGCCTTCGTCATGGTGTTTCATCACAGCAACAGAAAAGCCACTAATACATGGGTCCACGACCCTGAAAGGGAACTGGTCCTTCCTCACAACTCAGGCATGATGTTCACCTGTCTTCATGAGGCACATAAAACCCTGCTGACATGTTGTTAGGAAGATGCTGGCCTCCAGCAACTTGGAAAGGAAACTTCCTGGGTGTCTCTTTCTCTCTCTCTCTCTCTCTCTCTCTCTCTCTCTCTCTCTCTCTCCCCATTACTGTCTACTAAGGACTTTGGTCACCAGGCTGCTCCCTACACAAATGGCCCAGAGTGCCCAGAGCTCTTTGTTATGACAGAGTAGATGACTTATAACTTGAGCAAGCCTCTAGCCTTGTTTTCCCGCCTATCAATAGGGCAGGAAGAACACTGGCCTTGAGAGCTGACTGTAAGTATAAAGCACTCAGAAAAGTGATGGCCTCCACGGGTGCCACGTTGGCTTCATAGCCTCTGCTGTTGCTGTTTGCCTTCCTCAGACCCAACCTCCCTTGGTGCGCTGCCTGTACTACATGGAGACAGCCCAGTGTCTGCTGATAGTAGGAGGCCCATTCCAGGAACTTTTCACTGACAAGCATGTGAAGGCGGGAAAGGGGGGGGTGAGCATCAGGCCAAATCCATGGAGATCTGCTGCTAACCCCCTTCCAAATCCACACAGAGCCAAGTGGATCAGAGGTGTCCAGCCTTCTTTTTCTTTCTTTAAATAAAAAGATTTATTTATTTATTTGTTTGTTTGTTTGTTTGTTTGTTTGTTTTGAGATAGGGTCTCCCTGTAGCCACAGCTGGCCTGGAATTCACTATGCAGACCTTCTGCCTCTACCTTCTGGGTACTAGGACTAAAGGTATAAGCCACCATACTCAGCAAGATTTCTTTTATTCTTAATTATATGTGTGTCTGTGCACAGGCGTGTGCAAGTGCCCATGAGGCCAGAGGCCAGAGGCATTAGATCCCCCCTGGAGCTAGAGTTTCAGACAGTTGTGAGCTATCTGACCTGAGTGCTGGGAACCAAACTCAGGTCCTCTCCAAGTAGCAAGTGCTTTTAACCACTGAGCCAGCTCTCCAGCCCCCAGAAGTATCCATCGTAAATGAGGTCCAGTGATACTGTGACAGACAGTGTTCTCTAGAGCCCCACAGTCTCAGTGACCTTGACATCCTCCGTTACAAGGTGGGCTCTTCCCTCCCTTTGTGTGTGGGTGGACCTGGATGACTGAGAGTGGAAGGACATTTTGTGACATCTGGCACTGGGTTTGAGAGCTTGCTCTTGGGCCCAACTCCCACACAGTGGGGAAGCACAAGCTAGCCCACGTTAGAGACATAATGAGAAGCTTGTGTGTGGAAAACAGGGCCCACATTTGTCACCCAGCATCAGCCACATGAGGGAGTAAGCCTTCCCAGGACTCCTGCTTAACCTTTTAGTTCTCCTGCTGGGGTGCTAACAGCTTGGAGCATTGACAAACTGCCCCTTCCAGCCCTGTCCAATTCCTGACCTACAGCATTCACGAACACCGTCAACAGCTGTTTTATAACTATTCTGTTTTGGAAATGCGGGCAGCTATGTACTCAGCCATAGGAAGTGGATTACAGACAACACCATGACTAATGTCCCAAGTCCTGTTAGGGTTGCTTATACCTCCATCTTGGCATTTCGGCTCCTCTACTAACTCCTAGAGGCACTCTCAGCTAGGCTGACTCCTCCCCTCCTATTACCACACTCACTTCCCACACCATCCATCTCTGATTATCTGTCTCACCCTTTCAGGATACAAGGCAGCACAGAGCTGGGGCAGAGTCACAGACTCTGGGGCCAGATTGTCTGACTGTGGCCCAAGCTCCTACCACCTATGAGCTCCTACTACCTATGAGCTCTTCTCTGTGCATCAGGTTCCTTATCTGTGAGCTAGGGTTAAGTACACCCTCAGGAGGATGCTGTGGGGGAAGGTGGCAGGGAGCGAGAGGCCCTAGCAGAGGCTGGGTTATTAGGAGAGTCCACAGGGTATAGTCTGCGGCTTTTTATTTTATTTTATTTTTTCATTTTAAGTTTTTATCTTTATTTCATGTGTCTGAGTGTAGTGCCTGAGAATGTCATGCAATGCCCACAGAGGTCAGAAGAGGGCGACAGATCCACTGGAACTGGAGTTGATAGACTGTTGTTAACCACCGTGTAGGTGGTGGGAACTGAACCCAGGTCCTCTACAAGAGCAGCCGTATTCTTAACTGCTGAGCCATCTCTCCAGACCCCATCTACTACTTTTTCCAGACTGTGAGTATCCTATAAGTAAAAACTGAGTCCTACCCCAAGTGCCAACCCAAGGGCCTGGCACCCACACCCACAAATAACAAGGAATGAAAGGCAGAGGGGTAGTTGCAGGGCCTAGTCTGGGCAGGGGGGGGGATATGGCAAAGGCCTGGGGCAGGCTGTGTACCTCCTCTTGGTCTGACTCAGAATTCTTCCCTCTGGTGGGCCAGGAAGAGCACCTTCCCTGAGGAAGATTCCCCCAGGAAGCTGCAGGACCCCAAGCCTTACCTACACACCAGACCAGAGCCACATGTTCTCAGGGTGGACCAGGCTGAATGGAAGGAACAAATGGACCAGTGGCACCATTACCAGCCAGAGCATCCCACTAGCTCTGGCTAGCCCAAACCAGCCCATCTGTGGCCTTCAGCCTGCTCATTTTCTGTATTCTCTCTGCCTAGAAAGATGGTTCATTTGGGGCCACATGTCAGGAGGCTCTCAATTTATCTAAAACCTGAACTCAGGGCCAGGTGTGGTGATGCACAGCTGTAACCCCAGAACAAGAGAGGTGGAAGTAGGAGAATTGTGAATTCAAGGCCAGCCTGGGCTACAGTGAGGCCCTATCTTAAAAATAAGAATGTGAACTATGAAATGGGGTGATACTGCCCTCCTCTCCTTGTTCCTCTGATAAAACCTCTTTCCAATAGAGTTCAAATCTCTCTGGGGAAGGGATGGTCTTGTCTTTCACCAAGCCTGGCACAGAGCAAATCCTGGGCCAGAGAGACAGGTGGCAGCCTGGCCTTGGGCTATGTTGTCTTGGAGAAGCCTGTGGCTACCTGCAATTCTGCATTCACACTGTACAATGGGGGTGGTGACACATACTCTACCGGGTAACTGGGAGGTGAGAATGTGCTAACAGTGATAAAGAACCCAAGGTAAACTGTAAACAAAGCATTATTTAAAAAAAAAAAAAAAAAACAGACTGCAGAGAGCAGCAGGAGCCTGTGAACCATGTCTCTACCTCTGGTCACTAGGTCTCTGCTGCTCTTACCTCACTTCAACCCCAACCAGATGCTAAATGTGCATGGCCGCTGGTTCCACCCCAGCCTTCTGGATCAGGCCTGTGCAGCCTGTGGCCCATCCCAGTGCTGTGTGAACTGCAGCCCTCATCAGATGAAAGCTATATTGAGCAGGGGTACCCTAGGCAAGGCACATAACTTCTCTGAGACTCAGCCCTTGCCTCAGAGAATGGGAACTCTGCCATCTATTTCAGGCTCCTGAGTTTAACACACAATTATCTCCCCTCTCTTCCCTCCAAAATGCCACAGAAATGAGTCTGACCTCAGGTAAGAAGCTAAACTCCAAAGACAGGAAGAATGCCAATGGGGCCACTGAGCCATCAACAGACCCTCTGGAGGATGCTGTGGGTTCACTGGCCTTGGAGAGGGGATGTGTCAACAAGAACCCCAGAGGAGCCAGGTAGGTTGGCTTATACATGGAATCCCAGCCTTTCAGAGGCTAAAGTAAACGGATCACTGCAAGTTCAAGACTAGCCTGGGCAACACAGTGAGTTTCAGGCCAACTTGGGTGACGAGAGAGAGAGAGAGAGAGAGAGAGAGAGAGAGAGAGAGAGAGAGAGAGAGAAACTGTGCATCAACAAACAAACACCCCCAGAAGAGCCAAATATGGTGACACACATGTGTAATTGCAGCAGAAGCAAGACTGTGAGTTCTAGGCCAGTCAGAGCTATGTAGCAAGACCTTATTTAGAAAAAAAAACAAACAAACAGAAGCCCCGAGTCCTGTTGTGCCAGGCAGCTTTGAGGGAAAAGTGGCTAAAAGACTCCTTATAGAGCCTGGAATTTTGAGGGGTTTTTGTTGTTGTTGTGTATGTTTTCCTTTTGGGGGTTTTTTTTTTTTTTGGTCTTTTTAAGACAGTTTCCCTGTAGCCCCAGTTGGCCTAGAACTTACTATGTAGACCAGGCTGGCTTCAAACTCACAGAGATTCGCCTTCCTCTGCCTCCTGAGTGCTGGGATTAAAGCCTGATGGGATTTTGAGTTTCTAAAGTGCAGAGAGACATTGGCCTGGATGGAGGCAGTAACAACATTTGCAGAAAATGCCAAGACTAAGTTTGAATATGAAAACTAAGTTATCCTCACAGACTTTTCTCTGTACTCATCACTCACTCGTCCCATCTGCTATTTTCTTCTGAGAAGATGATAAAAATAGCATTTTGTGGAGAATCATGTGGTTCCTACCATTTCTGTATAAACATGGTAGAAGGCAGTATCTATACTTAACCAGGAGGCCCAGCAATTATGAACCCCATTCTTAAACAGAAAAAAATAGTTGAAGGCACTTGATATTTGAGGACAGCTTCTAAAACAAAAGCCAAGCAGAGGCTGGGGAGATGCTTCAGTGGGTAAAAGTGCTTTTTGTGAAACCAAGTGTGGTGGCACATGCCTTTAATCCCAGCACTCAGAAGACAGAGCCTAGCAGATCTCGGTGAACTTGAGGCTAGTCTGGTCTACATAGTAAGTTCTAGGCCAGCTGCGGCTGCAGGGAGATCCTGTCTCAAAAACACAAAAAACAAATACACAAAAAGAATATTTGTTGTTCAAACATGAAGACCTGAGTTCAAATCCCTACTGCACGACTGGACAGCTGGCTCAGCAGTTAAGAGCAATACTGCTCTTAAAGAGGACTTAGGGTCCTAGCACCCCCATGGTGGCTCACAACTCCCTAGAGCTGAAGTTCCAGAAGACCTGAAACCTTCTTTTGGCCTCTATAGGCACCCGAATACATGTGGTGCACATATACACATGCAGGCAAAACACTCAACACATAAAATAAATAAACCTTAAAAAAAAATTCCCACCATCATACAAATCTGAGCATGGCTGCTTGTGTGTACCTGTAGGGGTGGGATGGGGAGCTGGGGGCAGGTGAAGGGCAGAGTTAGGAGGATTGGCAGGGCTAGCTGGGTGCCAGCTTACTCCAGGTTCAGTAAGAGACCCTGCCTTAGGGAAATTATAGAATCATAAAGCAGGACACCCAATACCCTCTTCTGGCCTCCAAATGTACAAAAGGGTACACACACCTGCACATATGTGTGCATACACCACACACAAAAGTGAAAGCAAATAAAGGAAAAAAGTTCAAGAAGTGGAGTAACACTGAAGAAAACCTTAGTTAGTATCTCTGGAGAAAGGGGAGTGCTCTACCGCACCCTTGACAAGGAGTTCAAAACAGCAGAAGAGCCACGGCAGTTTACAACGTGATAAAGGAAATAAAGCAGGAATAGAAACACTCTGGAGACAATCTGAAAAACAGGCAAACAAACAGCTCCTGGGAAGCAAGAGAAGAGCTAGAAAATATAAAGAAGACGTGAGGCTCAACTGAGAAGTGCAGCATCCCAACAGGAACTCCAGAAGGGAAGAAGGAACAGCAGAGGGGGCCAATTCCGAGGGACCAGAGATGGGAGACTCCCAAACCGTAAAGACAGCCCTAGACAGGTGAAGATTTCCAAAGACCTGAAAGACTCAGAGGTAATCTGAGTCCAGATGCAGCTACGGAAGCCCTATTTGGCTCATGCAGATCCTGAATCCCTTACCTGCAGCAGGTGGGCAAGGCCATGCTAAGCTTAAGCCTCTGGGATCTGCTGACCTCACTGAGGTCGTGGTTTATGGTTCCTACTTGTACAAGCTTCAGGACACATGGATGCTTCAGTGCATGGCTCAGAGGCACCGCCAGTGCCAGGAGAGGAATGCTCACACTTGAGGAAGCCAGGAAGACCCGGAACTAGGCCAGTGGATGAAAAGAAGCTGGTTTCCATACAAAGAGATTAGGTGGTGGCCAGAGTTAGGATGCATCTGGCTTGCTTTAACTGTTACATCTTTTATATTCAATCAGTTAAGAACAAACCAGAGATTTTGGGATCCCTATATTGCTTTGAGTCTTGATATAAATATCTCTTTCAGAGACTGCTAGCTGCTGGGCATGGTGGCACACAGCTTCATTCCCAGCACTTGGAAGGCAGAGGCAGGCAGATCTCTGTGAGATCGGGGCCACCCGGGTCTCCATAGCAAATTCTAGGCCAGCTAGGGCTACAGGGAGATCCTTTCTCAAACCAGCACACAAACAAAACAAAACAAAGGTTGCTAACTAAAGACTAAAATTCAAGCAACCAAATCCTTCAAAAAGTAGAGGAGAAAAAATTATTAAAGAAAATTTCTCAGATCCTGCATATGGGAATTCTACCCCCCACCCCCGCCCAGGTCTCCCAACATGGTAACTATTATTCTACCTCCTGTGAGATTTTAGAACTCTAGGGTTAAAAGCAAGATCCTAAAAGATAATGTTAATAGGATGAGAACCCAAAACAACAACAAAACACTGATTAAAGTTAAAAAAAAAAAAAAAAAAAAAAAAAAAAAGCAAGCAGGCAGGATCAGAATGCAGCAGACTTTCTAACAGCTACAGGCAGTGGGAAAAGGCCTGAGACTCAGAGAGGATGTCTTCCAAATTCAAATTGTAGTCCCTTCCCATGGACTATCAATTAGCACACTCCAGTAACGACACTTCCTGACTTTACATGAGAACTCTGCAGCTTCTCCCAGGAGGCTGGTGGAAGATGTGCTCTGACAGACAGAGAACAAACCACAAACAGAGAACAAACCACAAACAAAGGAGAGATGGGGACAGGTGACCCTCACTGCACAGAGGCCAACACATGTCCCAGGACGATGGTGAAGGACAGGGCCTGGGTGACAGCTGATCAGAGGAGGCCTCGAAGCAAGCAGTACAGACAGGAACGGAAGGGTTCCAGGAGAACCGTGGCCAAAGGACAAAGCCAGTGCTGATTCGCACATCACCACCTTTACAGACAACAGGGCTGCTTATGTTTTTAAATTTTATTTATCATTTTTATGTGTATGAGCATATTGCCTGCATGTGTGTTAAGTGCACTCATGTCGTGCAGTGCCCTCAGAGGTCAGAAGGTGTCAGATGCCCCTGGAACTGGAGTTATGGATGGTTGTTAGCTGCCATGTGGGTGCTGGGAATCGAACCAAGGTCTTCTGCAAGAACAGTCAGTGCTCTTAACCCCTGAGCCATCTCTCCAGCCCCTAGGGCTTCTTGTTTAAAGTCCAACTGTAGCTAGCATTCAGGAATGACTGAACAGAAAACTGAGCAAACCTAAAACAAAACAAGTAATACCTTAGCAAGATGCCAGTTTATACAAGGGAAGGGCATAGAGAGACCAGCATGGTGGCGCAGGCCTGTTATCTCAGCACTCAGGAGTGAAGGCAGGGGGACCCTGGACTACACGAGGAGAATGTCACCAAAAGAAACAAAACAAAACAAAATGAAACGGGAATCTGGGAAATACAAGGCTCAGCTTTGAAAAATATTTGAACATATAAAAATCCAAATGCTAAACTTAAGGCCCAGATTCTCTGGGAAGTTGAAGGAAAGAAAAGGGTTTGTGCTGGTGCGTGTGTACTGGTGTGTGGCCGCAACTAAAATTGAAATCAAAACCTCCTATGGGGCTGGGCATGGTGGCACCTGCCTTTAAACCCAGTGTTCAAGAGGCAGAGGCATAGGCAGGCAGATCTCTGTGAGATCAAGGCCAGCCTGTTCTACATAGTGAGTTCCAGGCCAGCTGGAGCTACAGGAAGACCCTGTCACAAAATAACAAAAAACAAAACAAAAAACTCCTATGATAGAAAGTCCCAATGTAACACCACATAAAACTGAAAAATAAATAGCAAACAACAATACAATTTTTTTAGATTATTCTAGAATAAGAGTTGGAAAGGGCTGTGAACTTGGGAGTAAGGAATGAGAGAGGCAGTCTTGTGTTTCATCTAGAGTATATTATTACTTTAAATAAAATTTTAGTGTTTTAAAATTTTCTGTGTGTGTGTGTGTGTGTGTGTGTGTGTGTGTGTACATCCTAAGCCATCTTGCCAGCCCCCTAGTGCTTTTTTCAAAAACAGAATTTTGTTTTAAATAGACAAAACCCGGGCATTGTCTGTGCAATGCTCTTCTCTGAGAGGCCCTCACACGGGCTGGATCTGAAATAGGGTCACCAGGCCCAAGCTATTTTGGCTCCTTCCCCAACAGGTACAAAAGGGGAACTGTGGGTGTGCTTTTTTAGTTTTAAGGGGCAGGCCGGTGGTAGAGGCCAGAGTGGAGGTACAGAGCAGGCAGGTGAGGGTGAGGGCCAGGCCTGCTGACTCAGACACTGAAAGCCTCAACCTCAGGCAACCTCAGCTTCAGGCAGCTGTGTGTTGTTTGTAAACTCCCTGGGAGAGGCCAGGCCAGGGACAAGAGTGTTGCTAGGAGATGGGTAGCAGACTTCCTCAGAAGACCTTTCCACAGGCAGGGGGCTGGTTGGGGCAGGTGGGCAGAACAAAGGGACTTCTGGAGTAGGAGTGCCGCCTGCCATCTGCTGCCATCAGGTTCTGAATGAGGACTAAGTGGTAGCCACTGTTGGCTAGGTACCCCATCTTCAGGGTCCAGTCAAGGAGAAAGCCTACATTTGCCCGGAGACTTCACAGGAGACCTCCACACAACGGGGCGGGGGTGGGGGGCGCACGACGACACATTTTGCTTCTGAAAGAACCAGGTGAGCAGAAGCTGTGCCCAGGTGTGTGCCCAAGTGCCCTCTGGGGGCTGGCACCTGCAGAAGGAGGCTCAGCTCCACCCCTCCCCAGCCCAGAGGCTGCCTGGGGACTCATTGTTTTCAGGAATATCAAGCACTAGAGCCCCAGTGGAGCCCTCAGCAGATCCCGACCTGCCTCTATTTTCTGGAAGGACTGATGAGCACACAGTCAAGAGGAGGGTGCCTGGAATCAAGCACTCTGATCAGAGAGAGGTGGGGCTCACAGCATGAGCTCTCAAGTCCCTTTCCTTTTCTTCAAAAATTAAGGAGTTTGCTGGGATGTAGCTCTATGGCAGACCGTGTGTTTGGCGTGTGCAAGCTCCCCCCTCCCAACAAATGGATTGGGCTGAGACTGTGGCTCAGCTGGTAGAGTGCTTACCTAGCCTGCAGAAAGCCCTGTAACACTCCCACCCCACCCCACCCCCGCCCCAGCCCAGCACCACAGAAAACCAGATGTGGCAGTATGTGCCTGTAATCCCAGCACTGGGAAGGTAAAGGCAAGGAAAATCAGGAGTTCAAGATCCTGTTTTTTTTAAGAGTTTGAGGTCAGGACTGGGTGTGGTAGTGTAAACCTTTAATCTCAGCTCTGGGGAGGCAGAGGCAGGCAGATCTCTGAGTTCAAACGAGTTCCAGGCCAGCCAGAGCTACATAGTGAGACCTTATTTCCAAAAAAATTAATTAATTAAAATTAATTAATTTAAGAGCAGCCTAGCTCCTTAAGACCCTGGCTCTGTTCCCACACTGGGCCTGCTGCTCTCAGCGCTGAGTACACTGAAGAGTCAGACAAACTTCTGGAAGATGGATGTGACATTAGGGAACAGACAGGATGAGGGTTGACCTACACAGGACTGGGACAAGCTTTCCAGGCATTGGGGAATAGGCACATGCCAGCTCCCAATGCCAGGAAATGCCCTGTTGCTCCAGCTGTCAGGAAGACTGCTGTGGCTGTGGCAAGGGTGGTGGAGGACATGAGAATACACAGCAGGAGGGGCATGGTAGGGAGGGGTGCAGTGGCTCTTATCAGGTGCCTCCATTTCCTTGCCAAATCCCAAAGCATTTCCTGCGCCCTATTAGTCCTTGGGATTCACAAGGCTCAACGAGGAAGAAGGAACAAAGGCTCCAGCTGCCAAGGGTTCCACATGCTGCACAGCGATGCACAGCCTGGGGTAGGGCAAAGCCTTCCAGAGTCAACTTCTAGGCATGGCCAGAGCTGCCCCAGCCTGTGAATGAGGAAAACCAAACCCCAAATCCAGACCAGTCCCTCTACCCAAAACAGAAGATACACGAAGAAGTCAGGGCACCTTCCGGCCAGACTGTGAGTTCAGGGACCCCCTCCGCTGCACCCGCGCAGGCCTGGGCATCACTGGCCTGTGACCTGTCAAGAAGCCTCTGGCTTTGCCATCTCAC
>NW_008354184.1:1513835-1585111 GCF_000622305.1 Nannospalax galili | reverse complement strand
TCAGTTTACAGCTTATTTTTTTTCAGTCTATTAACCATTTTTTTTCAGTGTGAAAGTTCTGATTTTTGCAAAGTGAGTCTAATTTACTGAGTTTTCTATTATTAAAATTATTACATTAATTTACTTACCTATTTTGTGAGTTTGTGCCTGGGTGCATGTGTGCCATTGGTATATGTGTGTGTGTAGGTCAGAGGACAAATTTCACGTTCAGTTTTCTCTTTCACCATGTGGGTGCTGGGTTCGAAGCTTGGCAGCAGCTTCCCTCCGGGTGACTTTCTTAATCTGAACTTTTTTTTTTTTTTTTTTACACCTGTTTTTAAATTTTTATTATTTTTATTATATGTGTATGAGCGTATTGTCTGCATGTGTGTAAGTGCACCAGTGTCGTGCAATGCCTGGGGAGGTTGGAAGGTGTTGGATTCCCCTGGAACTGGAGTTACAGATGTTTGTTAGTTGCGACGTGGGTGCTGGGAATCAAACCTGGTCCTCTGAAAGAACAGCCAGTGCTCTTAACCACTGAGCCATCTCTCCAGCCCCTTTATACACTTGGTTTTTTAAAAATTATCTATTGATTTATTTACTGATTTATTGATTTTGGTCTTTTTGAAACAGGGTTTCCCTGTAGCCCCAGCTGGCCTGGAACTCACTATGTAGACCAGGCTGGCTTTGAACTCACAGAGATCAGCCTGCCTCTGCCTCCCAAGTGCACCACCATGCCCAGTTTTACACCTGTTTTTTTTTGTTGTTGTTGTATTTTTATTTTATGTGTATGCATGTATTGCCTGCATGTAGGTAAGTGATTCCATGTCGTGCAATGCCTGCAGAGGTCAGAAGAGGTTGTTGGTTCCCCTGGGACTGGAGTTACCAACAGTTGTTAGCTGCCATGTGGGTGCTGGGATTCGAACTTGGGTCTTCTGCAAGAACAATCAGTGTTCTTAACTGCTGAGCCATCTCTCCAGCTCCTACACCCCAAGAGGCCTGAGGATAGTAGTCAATCTGAACTTTTTAATCTCATCAATATTTTTGTGCATCAAGTGTAAAAAAAGGAGTGTGACCTTCTATCTGGCCACAGACTGTGGATGTCTCTGTCCTGGCTCCCCAGTACAGTCACTCTGTATCAGGTCACTGACCTCTCCTCTGGCTAAGGCCAGCCCCTGCACACTCCCCCATAATCTCCTGGCCAGGCAGCTTCCTTGTCTCCCTGTGGCAACAATACAGTAGCTGTTGACTCCATGGAGCAGTGAAAGTAAGGACCAGCTTTCCCTCCTGCGACCTAAAGGCCACATGGCTAGACATCAGCAGAAGGGAACACTGACATTTCTACTTGATATGAGGAAGCAAGGCTCATGAGAGGGCACCAGTCCCTCCCTCCCTTCTTTTTTTCTTTCTTAATTTTTATTTTTTTAATTTTGTGTATTACTTTTATTTTATGCGTATGCGTGTATTGCCTGCATGTAGGTAAGTGCACCCGTGTCAATGCAACACCCGAGGAGGTCAGAAGAGGCTGTCGGATCCCCTTGACCGGAGTTACGGACAGCTGTTAGCCGCCATGTGGGTGCTGGGATTCAAACCCGGATCTTCTGCAAGAATAACCAGTGTTCTTAACTGCTGAACCATCTCTCCAGCCCCTCACCAGTCCCCTTCTTTGAGACACAACAGAACATCTCATGGGACATGTGAGGATGCAGGCTCAGTCCTGCCACACTCCCTTCAATAGTTGTGTAAATCTTCCCACCTGTTCCTGGGGTTTCCACTCACAGATGGACCACTTATAAGTTGCCCACCCAACTGGAGAAGGCAGAATTGAGAAATAAATTTAACAGAGGTGGGGTCCTTGCCTCCAGGCAGTTGTGAAGGAGTTCTAGGACTCCCCCATGGCAATGCATGTCTGTGGGGTGAGGCTGGGCTACATATGCACTGTTACCTGTCCACTGGGGATAGATGGGAGACTCAGGTGGGCAAGAGGAACAGTGAGCTGGAACCAGTCCTTATGAGGTCTGGAAGCCCCATGGGGGAGCTCAGGAGAGATGCCCTACCCGCCCCCCCCCCGAGTCCTTGGAACAAATGAGGGAAATACGCTCCCTTTGCTCCTGTAGCCCCCCCTCCCCTGCCCCTCAGCCTCCCTCTTATGCCACTCTGCACTCTGTCCTCACCCTCATAGCAGTCACGGACGGTGCCGAAGTACACGTAGTACTGGTCGTTGGTAAAGAAGAGGAGGCTGAGCCACGAGTCAAAGGCATAGATGGGCACGATGAAGAGGATACGCACGATGTAGCGCTGCTCATTGGGGCGGCTGTAGCAGCGCAGGTGCATGTAGATCTGTGCAGAGGGAACTGGGTCAGTCAGAACCTACTGTACCACACTGCCTCCCGCCCCATCCAAGGGAAGAGGCTGGCTCTCGACTTCCATCTCTGCCCTTCTTTGTTCCAAGGCCTGAGGCTAGTGACCCACCCTGAGCTCTATAAATGCAATAAGAAAACGTCCATCCTGAGTCAGGCCCAAAGGGCTGCATAAAGCAGTCATCCACAGGCCACCTTGCAGCTAGAGGGGCAGTAAGGCCACAGTGTTGAGGTTGGAGCCCCCGCTGCCATTCCAAAAGCGGGGTTCCTGGGGTCTTACAGCAGCAGCACTGAGTTAACTGAGGGGCTAATCAAGGATGAATCTGCCTTAACTGATGGTAGGGAGGGTGGGGCAGACAGGAAGGAGCCTTGCTTCTGGGTACACTTCCTGGCTTCAATGACGTGCTCACGTTGAGCCTCATTCCCCATCTGTTAAACGAAGGCAGCACTGCAGCATCTTGGGAAGGGAGGAGAATGCTGTGTGACTGTGAGAAGGTGAGACGGTAAAGGCACCACACAACTGCCAAGATCAGTCGCCAGTCCCAGCAACACCGGGTGCCTGGTTCTGACTCTCATGACATCATTCTTGGCCCAGCCCAAGCCTGGCTGGAGAGGAAATGAACAAAATATTCCCCAACCACTGTGAGCCAATCATCTTGGATGCTAACAGATCTGAAAAGGACTGAGAAGCTGCTTGGGGTCTGAGCAGACTCACCCAGCCCTCTATATCGGATAGCCATCAAGCCTCCTCTGGGGCCACAAGGATAGCAGACAGGAAACTTAATGTCTGTTCTCGCTCTACCACCCATTTGACCAGGTCAGCTCCTCTGCCACCCCCGTCTCAGGTTCTCAAGCCCCTCTTCAAAGGAGTCTCAGACATGCACCCACTGCCGTAGCTTTGGATAGACATGAATGTGGCCAATGGCTGATGAGCAGAAATAACAAGCATCACTAGATCGAGGTAGACAAGTATCTGGGTGTCTTTCCCACGCACCTGCCACTCTGACTGTCAGGAGTAAAGAAACATGACCCCAGAGCCACAAACCTGAACTTGACCTACTCTCAGCAGAGCTGGGATGCCCGCAAGAAATCACCTAGAACGTAGTTTTCTCATTACTATTGCACAGCCTTGACTGCCTAAGCTACTCTGTGTTGGACTAGAAACCATGTCGAACACTTATAGAGGTCACCCAGGTACCTGGTGGCAGGTGATGAGCAGAGCTGTCCACACAAAGAAACCGGAGATGGCCTGGGCGGCAGTGGTCATCAGGAACACAGGCTGCTCCATGGCCGTGGGACTGCCCTCGGGGGTCGCTGAGATGCTAGGCGAAGCTGCTGCGGTGGTGGGTGATGCTGGGTCTGGGGCCAGCGCAGCCCCCCTCACTGTCATGGTGCCCAGCAGCAGTAGGCTCCCTGAGAGAATCCCTTTCAGTGAGTGACAAGCTGGCCTAGAGAGGAGATCCAGGTAAGTAGAGGCATTGGAAATGACCTTTCATGTCTGCATCACCTTCCAGCCATGAATCAAGCCCACCCAGACAGTACTCTGACTCCGACATGCCTCTGCCATTGTCCCGCCATCTAGGCCATACACAATGACCTTGTGACCCTCCTGAGAACGTAGCCAGACAGGGACCCTCCTCTGCCAAAAGTCCCCAACAGCTCCCAGCTGCTTCCCCAGGAAGTTGGAAGACTGATACATGATGAGAATCCCAAGGGCAAAGTAAAAACTTCATACAACGGCAAAGTATGGCTTTGGCCCGCCCATTGTCCCAGTAGCCCTCACTCTGGCCCACAAGATGGCCCCATTGGCCTCTTGCTCCTTTTAAGACAAGACCTTGCTCTGTAGCCCTGGCAGGCCTCAAACTCATGATCCTCCTGCCTCAGGTCCTTGTGTGCTGGGATTACAGGGATGTACCACTCTGACCTGGAAAAATCATTTCATCACTATGGTCATCTCCCTGAAGGGCTTGTAAGTTTTCCTTTGAGATTTCTCTCCAATTTCCCTAATTGCTGAGAGCCATTCCTTATTGCCCAGCTGTGCTATTTTGGAGACTTTATGGGTCTTTCCCAATTTGCTTATCTTCAAACTACTCCTTTTTCCCCCTCAGTGCTGGGGAAGGAACACCGGGCTTCACACGTACTAGGGACGCCCTCTACCTCTGATCTACACACCAGCCCCAAAGCAATCATCTTTTAACTCAGCTTGGGCATCTTCTTTCCCGTACACCTCCCCAACTAGAGATTCTAATCTCTTTCACGACATGCTCTTATTGTTCTATGGAACACATGGCCTGTGTTTTGCCTATGTATTTTCCTCCTGCTCGATCTGAGGTACAACTCTATCCCTGTCTTTTAATCTCTGGCAGCACTAACTTCATTACTGGCTTTCATTTGTATTTCAAAAAGAATGTGAAGTGCCTCACAACAAGAGAGAGAAGTCAGAAACAGGGCAGAGGTGACGAAAGTGTCATCGAAGAGATTTCCGGTGGGAAGGGAAGATGCGAGTGGAAGGCACCTCTGTGGGAGAAATGCCTTTCTAGAGATGGGGCTGGGGTACGGCAGAGCTTCCTAGGGTTGACCAGTATTCCTGGGAACAAAGGACAATTTCGTATTAAGTAACCCAGACATGGCCTAGAAAAGAGCTATTGTCAGATCCTCCCCAGATGTTTACAAATAGGGATCAAGGCCGGGTCAGAGATGGGAGCCATTTTCAAAGAGCAGCTCTGTCAGGATCATTTGAAATGTACTCTTGGATGTATGTAACACCCCACCCTGATTCCCAAGGCAATGCCATTAAGAGGTGGGTTTTTTGTTTTGCTTTATTTTGGAGGGGTGGGGGTTGAGACAGGGTCTCCCTGTAGCTACAGCTGGCTTCGAACTCATTATGTAGACCAGGCTAGCCTCAATCTCAGCAATCCACCTGCCTCTGCCTCCCTAGAGCTGGGATTAAAGGCATGCACCACCACATCTAGCAAGTGGTGAGATCTTTAAGGGTGATTAGAGGGACTAGAGGCCTCATATGAGACCCCTTGCCTTTGCAGCCATGTGAGGACACAAGTAAGGAGAGTGGCCCCCCACTGGACACTGCTGGACCAGCACCTGGATTTCAACTGCCCACCCTCCAGAACTGTGAGAAGCAGGCAGGTAAGTTCCTGGTGTTCTGTTACAGTGGCTTGAAAGGAGGCCAGGAGGCCGGCTGCTCCCCCTACCCCAGCATTGGAGCCTCATGAACCTCATCCTCTTCTGCACTGCCACCTGTTGACAGAATGGTCAATGCCATGCAACCAGCAGGTGACCTGGTGGGCGGAATGCCCAAACCACGGACTATGGCCATGACCCACACCGCAACCAGCGCCAGCGCACAGCAGAGAGAGGTAAATGGAGAGACCTTGCAGAGTGTGGATACCTGGGAAGCAGCTTAGCAGAAGCTTGAGTCCCAGCTCCACCATCAGCCCTGTGCCTAATGCAGGCTCACTGGGCCCCAGAGGGTCTTTGCTTCCCAACCCAGAACATGGCCAAACCCAAACACAACCATGTTCACATAAACTTAACATCAGCCCAGGTGACCAGCCTCACAGTCCTTTCCAAGTCCTCAAGCTGATCAGGCCAGAATGTAGTGACACCTGCAGGAAGTTCCCTTGGTCTTTGCAGGGAATGAATGGCTCCTGTCTGCCCTACAATCCAGAAGCCACCTTGCTGTCCACCCATACTTCCTGCCTTGGTCCTGGCTCCCCACCAGCATTTCCAGCATCCTCTGTCTCTATCTCCTCCACCTGTCAGATTCTGCAGAGTGCTGGGACCCTTACAGTTATTTTCCTACATGTAAAGGATCCCTAACCAACCAGGAGACATATCTAGATTAAAGACAAAAAATGGCACCTAAATTAAGAAACTCAAAAACAGAGAAGGTGTCTATATAAAGATTGGTGGCAAGCTCTGAAAAAAAAAAAAAAAAAAAAAAAAAAAAAAAAAAAAAAAAAAAGACCCAGTGACAGTCTAATAATAGCTCCTGTAAGCATGGTTTCAAAACTGAAAACCAGTGCCAGAGACATTTAAAAGGAAGATTTGAGTTGTAAATCAACATCTTTGCCTATCATCCCAAATTAAAAGAATAAACACCGGGGGGGGGCAGAGGAAGTCCAACTCCCAAACTTCAGCATTTCCCCAAATACTCTCTCATGTTTTTTTTTCTTCCTCACAGCAACTTTCAAGGAAGTGGCATTATTTACATCTTGGAAATGAGATTGAAAAGAAAAAAAAAAAAGATGTGGAACTTGATTTTACAGCCCCCTCCCAAATGATTTGAGGGCTTCTAGAACATTCTCCCACACAACAGTTGAAGCAACTCCCTAATAGGTATGGCAGCTCCTCCACCCAGACTGCAGACATGGGTCCAGTCTGCCCCATGCTAAGCCCTGCAAACTGCTCACAGCATGTGCAGAGAGAGAAGAGGATGGATACTGGGTCCCACCCTTTCACACCTATAAGCAGGGGGGTCTCTCTGGGAAAGAGCTCTTGCCTGTCTAGGCCCCATAACAAACAGGGTATTGGCCTGGCTCAGCCCCCAGGGCCTTGGAGAAGCAGGGATGACTGTGGCTGGAATCACAGAACTGGTCCTACCTGCTCTCCTCGCCAGGGGAGCATGACCTCTATGTCCCCCGACATTTTCAAAGCATCCATCCTCCCCAAGGTTAGAGGAGATGCACACAGCAAGGCTCAGAATTGCTCTGGCAGATTCCCATTCTATTGGGGGAGAGGTATACAGTCATGTGAGTGCAGGTACACATATGTGCGTAGGTGGGCTTGCATGTACTTCTGGTTGGTTTTTGAGACAGGGTCTCTCATTGGGTTGGGGCACTCCAATTCAGCTAGGTTTAGAGGTCTTCCTATTCCTGCTTCCCCGGGGCTGGGCTTACAAGCACTGCACCAAGCTATCTATCTATCTATTTATTTATTTATCTATCTATCTGTTTATCTATTTAACATGGGTTCTTGAGATCAAACTCAGGACCTCATACTTGTTTGGTAAACGCTTTATGGACTAAGCCATCTCCCCAGCCCATGTCTCCCATTCTTAACAGGTCAAATGTTCTTTTGCCAGGGACATGGCAGAGGTTTGTGGGAACACACTAAAATCACCTCTCTAAGAAACATGTCCTGAGGTTTCTGGTTCCTTCTGGCCTGGGAAGACCCAGTCTTAAGTCATGAGAAGCTCACAGCCCATGTTCCTGCACCCAAGACAGTGAAATGTGGAGGTCTCATCCTGCCATTCTGCTGAGAGATGAGAGCAGGAGATTGGTGTGGGCAAGGCTTCCAAGGGGTGGAGACTTTCCAGCATAGTCTTAACAGCATAACCAAGTTTAAGCTCTGAAGGCAATAAACAGGAGTCCCACCAGACTGCCACCAGCAAGTTCATGCAAGTGAGTCCTCAAAGCCTCTGTTTCTTCATCTATAGTATTTCAGGATAACTATATAATTCACAAGGGCTGGTTCGAGTTTACAGAAGTCCCAGTAATAGACTCACAGAATTAAAAGTGACCATCTCAGGGTCAGTGAGATGGCTCTGCAGGTAAAGGCATCCAGCCTGACAAATCTGAGTTCAATCCCCACAAGTCACATGATGGAAGGAGAGAACTGATTCCACAGGTTTTCTTATGTCCCCCATATATGTGCAGTGGCATATGCATTCCCCTCTCACATACATACAATAAACCAACAAACAAATAAAGGTAATAAAAAGTGACAATTTTAGCCAGGTATCTCAGCATGTGTAAGGCAGAGGCAGGATGATTGAGGGTTGGAGTAGTTACATAGCAAGATCCTGTCTCAAAAACCCAAATCAAACCAGTCAACCTAATGCAAATTCTGATGAAGACACGATGACAAGAAATCAATTAGGCCCTCCAGACACAGAGTCAGCATCATTGCAAAGGGGTGGTGGCTTGATTTGAAGCTCTGTTTGGCTAGTGCTGGAAGTACCCACGCCACCTTGAAAGGACTCTTGCCAAGTATGAACTGGAATCTAAGCAAGCCTCCACAGCTAATGGTCAGCACCCAGGAGGCAGGGCAGAGGGGGAGAGGGCACCTCGCCATGAAGACGCCATGGCTGTGCTGGGAGGTGGGGTGGGACGGTCTATGGGACAAGGCCTAGGCTCACCAATAAATCAGAGGCTGTTGTAGAATGGGAGGAAACAGTGACCCTGTTTGAGTCCTGATGGTAACAAATCAATCATTATAAGATCTCTTTGAAATAGGTAATTTACAGTAATTCTTGTCCATTTTGTGACATGGTAAGTAAGTAAAAATAAAATTCCTTGGGACTAGATAGATGGCTCAGCAGTTAAAAGCACTGGTTGTTCTTCCAGAGGACCTGGGTTGGGTTCCCAGCACCCGCACGGTGGCTAGCCACTCTCTGTAACTCCAGTTACAGGGGTTCATCACTCTCTTCTAGCTGCCATGGGCACCAGGCACACATGTGGTACACTTACAAACATGCGGGCAAAACACTCATACACATAAAATAAAATCTTTAATTAAAAATATATAATTACTTATCTGTGGAAGTAAAACAAGCATTTCAGGGCTGGAGAATGGCTCTGCTGTTAAGAGCATACTTCTCTTGCAGAGGACCAGAGTTGGGTTCCAGCATTCACATCAGGCAACTTACAACTCCAATGCCCTCTTCTGGCCTCAGTAGGCTCCTGTATACATGTAGTATACATTCACACAGGCACACAAATAAAAAATAGAAATGAAATAGGGCATCGGGTGTGGTGGTGCACACCTTTACTCCTGGAACGCAGGAGGCAGAGGCAGGTGGATCTCTATGATATTGAAACCAGCCTGGTTTACCTAGAGAGTTCCAAGGCCTACAGGGAGACCCTGTCTCAAAAAAACAAAACAAAACAAAACAAAATTTTTAAAGAAGGAAATAAGCTTTTCTTTTTCTAATTTTATTTATATATATGAGTTATTTTGCCTGCATGTATGTAAGTGCACCATATGTGGGCAAAGCCTGCAGAAGCCAGAAGAGGGCATGAGATCCTCTGGAACTGGAATTATGAACCATTGTTAGCCCCATGTAGGTGCTGGGAACTGAACTCAGGTCCTCTGCAAAATCCACCAGTGCTCTTAACCACTGAGCCATCTCTCCAGCTCTGGAAATAAGCTTTTCAATCAATGGTGCTGAACAAATAGATTGTTAGATGCAAAACGAAAGCTCAAACCTAAATTCTGATGGCCAACTACAAAAATTAATGGAAAATGGGGCAGTGAGATCACTCAGCAGGCTAAGGAGCCTGCCATGCAGCCTTGATGATCTCAGTTCAATCCCCAAAACCCATGGACAGGTGGAAAGAGAGAACAAAGTTGCCCTCTGGCCTCCATATATGCACTGTAGCAGGCATGTATATACACATGTACATCACATGCAAATAATAATAATATTAAATAACATTTTAAGGGGCTGGAGAGATGTCTCAGCGGTTAAGAACACTGGTTTTTCTTGCCAAAGACCTGGGTTTGAATCCCAGCATCCACATGGCAGCTAACAACTGTCCATAACTCCAGTCCCAGGGGATCCAACAGCCTCTTCTGACCTCTGTGGGCATTGAATGACACAGGTGCACTTACCTACATGCAAGGAATACACACATACACATAAAATTTTAAAAAAATATAACATTTTAAAAATTAATGCAAAGTGGACTGTGGGTTTTTGTTTTGTTTTCAGATAAGGCCTCAATGTATCAAATAGGGTAGCCTTGAACTGCCTTAGTCTCTCAAGTGCTGGGATTATGGCATGAATCTTCATGTCTATTTGGAGCTTGGATTTTTTTATTATTTTTTTTATTTATTTTTTATGTGTATACGTGTATTGCCTGCACGTAGGTAAGTGCACCCGTGTCGCGCAGTGCCCGCGGAGGTCAGAAGAGGCTGTCGGATCCCCTGGGACTGGAACCTGGGTCTTCTGCAAGAACAACCAGTGTTCTTAACCACTGAGCCATCTCTCCAGCCTTGGAGCTTGGATTTTAATATAAAATGTAAAACTATAAAACTTTTAGAAGACATAAAATAAAAACTTTGAAACCAAGAGGCAGGCCCAATGTTCTTAGACTTAACACCAGAATCATGACCCATAAAAGGGAAACTTATATTTTATTTTTATTATTATTTTCTTTCATATTTTATTTCTTTATTGTTGTGGGGTTTTTTTTGGTCTTTTTGAGCCAGGGTCTCCCTGTAGCTCCAGCTGCCTGGAACTTGCTCTGTAGACCAGGCTGGCCTCGAACTCACAGAGATCCACCTGCCTCTGCCTCCCAAGTGCTGGGATTAAAGGTATACGCCACCACACCCTGCTTATTTATTATTTTTATCTTATGTGTATGAGTGTATTGGCTGCATATATGTGAGTGCGCCTATGTCGTGCAATGCTGTGGTGATCAGAAGAGGGCTTTGGATTCCCCTGGAACTGGAGTTAAGGACAGTTCGTAGCTGCCATGTGGGTGCTGGGAATTAAATTCGGGTCCTTTGCAAGAGCAATCAGTGCTCTTAACCGCTGAGCCATCTCTCCAGCCCTTCTTTTCATTATTTTAATTTTTATTTTATGTTTAGGAGTGTATCGCTTGCATGTGTGTAAGTGCACCCATGTATTCAAGAGACCAGAAGAGGATGTCAGATCCCCTGGAATTGGAATCACAGATGGTTGTTAGCTGCCATATAAGTGCTGGAACATGAGCCCAGGTCCTCTGCAAGAGCAGTGTTCTTAACTGCTGAGTCATCTCTCCAGCCCCATAAAAGGAAAATTTATAAACTGAAGTGTACAAAAAGTGAGAACTCATAGCAAAACCTGTCTTCTTAATAAACTCCAACTCTGCTTCAAAACATGAAAGAAAGGCTAGGAAGGAAGGAACAGTGAAAACTTTTGTAATATAAAAGATAAGCCTGAGGGCTGGAGAGATTGCTTGGTGGTTAAGAGTACATACTGCTCTTGCAGAGGACCCCTGTTCAGTTTCCAGTAACCCTGTTGGGTGACTTACCTGAAACACCAGCTCCAGTAGATCTGATGCCCTCTTCTGTCCTCTGCAGGCACACATACACATGGCATACACACATACAAACACACATATACACATAAATTAAAAAATTAAAAATAAGTCTAGGGCTGGAGAGATGGCTCAGCCGTTAAGAACACTGGCTGTTCTTGCAGAAGACCCAGGTTCGAATCCCAGCACCCACATGGCAGCTAACAACTATCCATAACTCCAGTTCTAGGGATCCAACAGGGTCTTTGGTCCTCTGCAGGCATTGCACAACACGGGTGCACTTACCTACATGCAGGCAATACATGCATACACATAAAATAAAATAAAAAATTTTAAGTCTAAAAGAAGATGAGTTACAAAGTGGATGTGTCTGTAGGACAGCTCTGGGAAGTTGCTAACATATTGGATAGAATGAAATACTCAAAAACCCAACAGTAAAAAAATATACCACCCAATCTGAAAATAGTCAAAAGACATGAACAGGCATTGTGGTGGGGGAGCACATGAATAGATAGATGGTCAACATCTACAGCCAAGCAGGGACAATGAAAACCACAGTGAGGCATCCACATAGCTACAAACCATGAAACAGTGCTAAAGCCATATGCTGTCAAGGATGCTGGTACAAAGATAAAACAGTCAACTGTGGCGGTTTCTTACACAAGAAGCAACACAGTGTTGTGCACCCCTGCAGTCCCAGCCCTTGGGAAGTTGGGGCAGGAAGATCACCTGCGCTCTGGAGTCTGAGACCACTGTGACGGGTTAGTGTTAACTGTCAACTTGACAAAATCCAGGATCACTTGGGAGACCCATGAGTGTAAGTCTGTCTGGGGGGGATTACCCTGATTATGTTAATTGAGGTGGGACGACCCATCCACTGTGGGTGCACCATTCCCTAGGCAAGGGGTCCTGGACTGTAACAGTGGAGAAAGTGAGCTGAGCACTAGTATGCATGCACTCACTGATCTCTTCTGACTCAGGCTGCTTCAAGCTCCTGATACCTTGAGTCTTCCACCATGATGGAATGCAACCTGGAACTGTAAGCTATGATACACATCATTTCTCCCTTAAGTGACTTTTGACAGAGTCTTTTATCACAGTAACAGAAAAAGTAACTAAGATAACAACCCTGGATAACATATCAAAACCACCTCAAAAAACTAAAAAACCAGAGCTGGAGAGATGGTTCAGTGGTTAGGAGCACTGGCTTCTCTTGCAAGGGACCCAGCACCCACATGGTGGCTGACTCCAGTTAACTGTGACTCCAGTTCCAGGGGAAATCCAATGCCCTGTATCAGCCTCTGCAGGCATTGCACACATATGGTCCACTTAAATGGCAAAATACTTATACACACACACACAAAAAAAATACATTTTAAAAAATTTTATGTGTATGAGTATTTGTCTGCATGTATCTAAGTGCACCCATGTCGTACAATGCCCATGAAGGCCAGAAGAAGGCGTCAGATCCCTTGGAACTGGAGTTACAGGCAGTTGTTAGCCACTATGTGGGCGCTGGGAACAACACTCAGGTCCTCTGGAAAAGCAGCCAGTGCTCTTAACTGCTGAGTCATCTCTTCAGCCCCCCAAATTTTAAAAAAATATTTTATTTTTTATTTTATTTTATGTGTATGTGTGTATTGACTGCATGTAGGTAAGTGCACCATGTCGTGCAATGCCTGTGGAGGACAGAAGTTGTTGGATCCCTAGAACTGGAGTTACGGAGAGTTGTTAGCTGCCATGTGGGTGCTGGGATTCGAACCTGGGTCTTCTGAAAGAACAGCCAGTGTTCTTAACCACTAAGCCATTGCTCCAGCCCCCAAAAAATATTTTTTTAAAAAACTAAAAACTGAGGTATGTGTCTAACATACAACACTGTACTCACTCTTAGTTCTCCTGGAGAATGGAAACTTATGTTCATGTGAAATATTCACAGTAGCTGTTCACTAAAACCTAAGAACAGCCTGAAAGCCTTTCAATATGTGAAGATTAAACAAACTGCTACATCTATACTGCAGAATACTACTCAGCATAAACAACACGGAAGCATCAGCACACAGCAGTCTGGGTGTGTCTCAAGGGTATTAAGCTTAGTCAAAGTAGCCAATCTCAAAAGTCATTCACCACCTGATTCTATTCATAGAACATTCTCAAAATGACAAAGGCATAAAGGTGGAGCTCAGGTGAATGGTTGGCAGAGACTGGTGACAGAGAGAAGGCATGTGCAGGTGGGTTCCTTCCAGGTGAGGGGACAGGGCATCTTGCAGCAGTAATGGGTACATAAATCCACATGCAATAAAATCATAAAGAATCTCACACACAAACACATGCACTCGCCACAGGTGAAAAGATGGAGCCGAATAAGGCCGGCAGCCCAGTTCTCAGAGCCACCCTCATGTCCACGTCCTGCTTTGATGTGGTTACAACCCGGGAAGACGTCACCAACCCAAGGAACACAGGACATTTATGCTATTTTTGTAACTTCCTGTGACTCTCCAATTATGTCAAAATAGAGAGTGTTTAACATCTCTAGCACAAACAGATGCATACTAGTGTATTAAAGGGTAAAAGATAACACGGCGCCTATGATTCATCCTCCACCTGTCTCTCTGACAAAGACTCTGTTGCTGGGGTTGACCTTGAATTCTTTTTTTAAAAAATTATCTTATGTGTATGAGTGTATTGGCTGCATGTATGTGAGTGCACCTGTGTTGTGCAATGTTGCGGAGATCAGAGTTAAAGAGGGTTCATAGCCGCCATGTGGGTGCTGGGAATCGAACCTGGGTCCTCTGCAAGAGCAGTCACTGCTCTTAACTGCTGAGCCATCTCTCCAGGCCTGAGCTTGAATTTTTGTGTCATGTTAAAGGCATCCTCAGGGGCTAGGGTACATCTTAGTTGGTTAGAAGTTGGTTAGAGTGCTTGCCTAGTAAGAAAGAAGCCTTGGATTTGATCCCTAGCACCACATGGAAACCCAACATGGTAAGTGCATACCTGTAATCCCAGTGTTCAGGAGGTAGAGGAAAAGAGGACCAAGTTCAAGATCATTCTTGGCTATGTTGCAAATTCAGGGCCAGACTGGGCTACATAAAATTGTCTCAAAAAAAAAAAGAATCCTCCTGCCTCAGCCTCCCAGAGTCTGGGGCAGCTGGCAAAACATCCAGCTTGGGGTCTTTTTTTAAACAGGAGGGAGAAAGATGTACCAAGACTGTACCATATAGCAACTGTTGAGACTCTGAGTACTAAAGGAGAGATGTGCTCTTCTGGTGTGTAAGAAAGTTTCCATAATAAGACCCTTCAGATTGTGGGGCATGGTGGAGCATGCCTGTAATCCCAGCACTCCAGAGACAAAGACAGACGCAGGCAGATCTCTGGTCTACCTAAACCCTTCAGATAGTGGAAGAGCCGAATCTTCTACAAAAGCTGTACTACGACATCAGCTGGCTGAGGAAATGGCTTGCATCGGAGTGACTGGCTTCTTTGTGGAAAAGCAAGCAGAGTGGTCAAACCTAACAACAGGGAATCTGGGGCTGGACCCAGAGGCAGATGCTTTCCTGTGATCCATCCTCAGCACTTAAAAAGAGGTGGGGGATTGTCTCATACTTGGCCATTTTGTTCTCTAACAAATGGCTGTCAGAGATACGTTTCCTAGAACTGTCTTCAAACCACAGCTGGGCACATCAGGACATCCCTTCCCAGAAAAGGCATGCATGCCATGGCCGACAATAAAGAGGCTGCTCTTTGAGAGGTCAGACAAGGGCCCAGTGCTCAGAAAACACAAGTTTAGAATGTCTCTACTGTTGCAGGATTTTGTTACCAAAAACAATATGTCTGGCACTGATTTGAAGAAACAAAGAACCCCTGAAATACTAAATAGGATTTTCTAGTTGGTTTAAAAATTTCCAGCACATTAGAATGTGTTTGGGGTTCCTATGTTAGGGATTTTAAAGAAAATACCTTCAATTTAGTTTTTAAAAACATCTGACTGGGAACATGGAAATGTACTAGCCAAATTTTGACAATTCCTCTGCATACTTAGCCGCTGAGATGGAAAAGTGAGTAACCAATTTGGGAAGAAAGCCAATGAAGTGCTGCCCCGTGAATGCTGCACGTACAAGGCAGGGAGAGTCATCAAGGACAGCAGCCACAAAGACCAGGCATGAAGACACACCACAGACACAGTCAGGCCCCCCAGGTGTTCCTCAGCAGCACTCATTGACAATTCCTCTGCATACTTAGCCGCTGAGATGGAAAAGTGAGTAACCAATTTGGGAAGAAAGCCAATGAAGTGCTGCCCCGTGAATGCTGCACGTACAAGGCAGGGAGAGTCATCAAGGACAGCAGCCACAAAGACCAGGCATGAAGACACACCACAGACACAGTCAGGCCCCCCAGGTGTTCCTCAGCAGCACTAACGCTCGCCTGCCCAGAACAGCCCAGCCTAGGAAGCCAGAGGTGCCTGGACCATCAGCAAAAATCACATCTCTAAAGTTTCGAGTTTTTTAAAAAATATTTTATTTTTTATTTTATGTGTATACGTGTATTGCCTGCATGTAGGTAAGTGAACCCGTGTCGTGCAATGCCCACTGAGGACAGAAGAGGCTGCCGGATCCCCTGGGCCTGGAGTTACGGACAGTTGTTAGCTGCCATGTGGGTGCTGGGATCCAGTTCTGGGTCTTCTGCAAGAACAGCCAGTGTTCTTAACCGCTGAGCCATCTCTCCAGCCCAAGTTTTGGGTTTTTTAAAAAAATTATGTGTAGGGGCTGGAGAGATGGCTCAGCAGTTAAGAACACTGGTCGTTCTTGCAGAAGACCCAGATCTGGATCCCAGCACCCACATGACAGCTAACAACTGTCTGTAACTCCAGGCCCAGGGGATCCAGCAGCCTCTTCTGACCTCCGCGGGCATTACATGACACGGGTTCACTTACCTACATGCAGGCAATACACATATACACATAAAAATAATAAATAAAAATTTTTAAAAATTATGTGTATGTATATGTGTCTGTGGGTGGGTCTGAATACATTGAGAACAGATGCCCACAGAGGCCAGAAGCAGGCACTGGATCCTCTGGAGCTGGAGTTACAGGCAGTATGAGCCTCCTGACATGGGTGCTCAGAACTGAACTTGAGTCCTCTGCAAGAGCAGCACGAGCTCTTAACAGCTGAGCCATCTCTCCAGTTCCTAAATCATGACATGGTCAGCTTGTCCTCTGCCTTCTGTTCAGGGAATAGATGCTATATACATAGGACAGTGGGAAGGTTATTCATGCATATGCATAACTACATCAACACCCATGTGCTGGGGGCACGTGGTCAAAAAGCTTCATGTGCGCACGCTGTAAATATTTATGTACAAGTGTGTGTGTGTGCACCCATGCACACACATGCAGAGGCCAGAGGAGGATGTCAGGCATCCCCTGTCATTCTCTGCCTTACCCCCTTGAGAAGGGGTCTCTCATTGAGTCTAAAGCTCAGTGATTCCTAGTGAGGCTGGCGGCCAGCAAAGTCCCAGTGAAGTGATTTCCTCTCTACCCTCACCCCGTGCACCACCGGCCACACTGTGGTCACAGACAAGCATGGTCATACTTGGGTTTTTTACATGGGTGCTGAGGATCCAAACACAGGTTTTCATGCTTGCACCAGCAAGCACTCTTATGCCCTAGGCCATCTCCTCAGCCCAAGACTGGGTTTTATGTTACTAACATGAAAAGTTAGCACAGTGGGCAGAGGCCACTGATGTTGCTTCCCCCTTCCTATAAATTCTCTGTCCGTATTCTTCCCTGCACATCTTTCCTTAGTACCCTCAGTCCCAGGCTGCAGGTCACACAGAAAGTCAAGTCAAGTCCCTGCCTAGCCCACCTGCCAATGAATGCTATCACCCGTCCCCCACTCACCTGCCAGCCAGTAGCTATGAAGAGGCTGCTCATAAGCTGGAACTCTGTCCTAAACCCTGATTCAGGGAGCTGAGCTGGGCTTGGGCAGGTGACTGGACTCTTACCTCTGGAGACAAACACAGGTATGTACTGTCCTGTAGGCATAGCCTTTGAGCCAGTAAGCTTAGCAATTCAGAAGTTTCCAGACTTTCAAAAGGATATAGATAGGGCTTAGAATGTGACTCAGCTGGTAGAGTGCTTGCCTAGCACATACAAAGCCCTGGATTTCATCCCAAGTATCACATAAACCAGGTTGGTGGTGCTCTCCTGTAATCCCAGCACTGGGGAGGTGCAGGCAAGAGGATCTGACGTTCAAGGCTCATGTTGGCTACAGGTGAGTTCAACTAGTTTAAGGAACAAAATAAATATCTAGTCAAAGTTTATCTGAGAATATTTGGTTTTTTACCCAAGCCTTATCTACATAGCACATGATAATTAAAAGTACCAGACTGGTGGAACTAACCGTATTGGGTGTTTAACAGCCATAGTTTGAGGCCTATACTAATGTGGTCAGAGGGATTTAAAGGACAGTTTTTTCCCCTTGCCCTCCAAGGTCGACTATGTTCCAGGGCACTATGGAACATCTCTCAAAATGTCCTGTAACTGTGGTGAATCACCTGTCCTCTTGTTCAGGGAGGCCACGGAGACCCCACAAGATGGACTTTAACATTTTAAAATAAATAGATGTACCAGACTGGTGGAACTAACCTTATAGGATGCTTAACAGCCATACTTTGAGGCCTATACTAATGTGGTCAGAAAGATTTAAAGGACAGTTTTTGCCCCTTGCCCTCCAAGGTCGACTAAGTTCCAGGGGACTATGGAACATCTCTCAAAATGTCCTATAACTGTGGTGAGTCACCTGTCTTCAAAAAGTCCTGTGACTGCGGTCAGTCACCTGTCCTTTTGTTCAGAGAAGCCATAGAGACCCCACAAGACGGACTTGAACTAGTGTCCAGTTTACAAAGAGGAAGGTCAACTCAGAGGAAACATCTCATTCATGCTTCCATGTGAAGCCAGACATGGTCAAGCAGGACCTTTGACTTGGGAGTTCCTCCCAAGGCCATGTGACCGCTGAGGAACAGATCCTCAAATGACCTTAAGTGTAAAAAAATAAATTGATTTATTTGGGCCAACTGTATGATCTTAAACACACAAAAGGAAAGTATAATCAAAGAGTACAGTCATCAGTATATTTCCTTAAGAGTTCAAGGGATTACACTTCTCAGACATTAGGCTTAAGTCTATATAAAAAGTTATTTAGACAATTATTTCTCATTGATGATTTTGTTCCTAACCAGAAAGTGCTGCTCAGATGGAAGACTTCAAATCTGTAGTGCCCATCTGTAGCTAAGGGAGACAACCAGCTATTGTTTTAAAATGATGGATAAATTTGTTTTCTCCCCCTATCTAGAAGCCTTTGAGAGGGAACTGACACTGATTCTAACCACTCCAACAGCTATCAAAATACCTGAAAGCAAATCCTGAATCCATCCCTCTAGAGTCCAGCCTTGGAAGACAAAAGAAAATTGAGGAGGAACCCCCAAATTGCCCCGTTCTGACTTTTTTCTAGTTCCCTGTCTAGAACTTGTAATGCTATTCTTGCCTTTACTTGTCCTTCACGTCTCCTATTCAGGAATTTCTTTTCCCCCTAGAGTTATGCAATTTGGTAGTCTTTTAGCTAGACCCACTGAAGGGGTACTCCAATTGCCTCACTGCATCCCTCTTCAGCATGGAAGAAGCCAGAGCGGTCTGCGTCCCTATTCCCCATTGGCAATTTGGGTAACCCCTTCAGAGGATGGCGTGATAAGAACAGGAGGTAGGAACTGGCTAGGCATTTAGGGTAAAAAGACTCCAAAGAAAAGTAGCTAGTTTCTTGGCTAAAACTCACAATGTCTTTGGGCCTCTTAACAACATACTCCATTCCAAAGGCCAAAAATGTGGAAAATATTTGGGAACTTTTATTTAATCCTTAAAAGATTTTAGGGTTACCTCTTCAGAGGGGGGAATGTTAGAGCAGCCAAAACCCCATAAAAAAATAAAGGAGAAAAAAAAAAGTGAGTTCAAGGACAGCTTGGGGTATATGGGACCTTTATCAACCAAATTAAAGAAATTAGTAAATAAATAGATAATAGCATATGTCTGACATTTGCACAGGGGTCTGGGCAATTCTCCCCTCCCCCCAGACCAAACACATTGCACTCCCACAGAGAAAAGTATGGCTGATCAGCATAGGTAAGATCTTTTTAAAGAGCATAATTAGTTGCACATCAATTCAGGTCAGATTTTTGTTGGGAAATTAGTCTGCTGTGGACTAAAGGGGGCAGGGCACTGGGACTTCTGTGTGTTCTAGATTCTAGCATGATGGAGAAGGAACATGGCCAGGAAGGCCCTTGAGCTGCAAGGGTGCCAACCTCTACACTTTCCAACATGACACAGTCCCCCTGGACCTCAAATCCACTCACAGCTGTCAGGAGTGGGCTAGAGGATGCAGTCCTGGCTCCTCGGCAAGAGTCCAGGGTCTCTGGCCTCCCTTCCTGGCCTCTTGTCTGAGCATCTGCAGTGCCAACCCTGTTGTTCTGAACATATGAGCCTATGCCTGTGTCCTGCACATATGAGTTCACGTCTGTGTCCAAGTGCCTCTTCTGCGATGGTTCTCATGGGCACAAGACTGATGACTCTCAATTCACCATAGACACCATGGTCTCCCTTAGGCCCAGCTGCCCACCTTCTCATCTCTTACATCTTTGCAACTTTTCTAGGCCTAACATGATGTAAAGCATGCAGTAGGGGCACGGGGAAAAAAGCCATATGATTAACTGAGCTATGGAGTGCCTGGTCTTAGAACCATCCTGCCCTTCCTGTGGGCTCTGTCACTTAGCCCCTCCCCACTGATGACGCTTTCCAGCTTGGCTGGAGCACCTGGGTGTTTGGCTGGAGGGAGGGAAGGGACAGAGACAGCAGAGGACAGAGGCTGAGTCACAGCCACTGTGCTCTAGTAGGGAAAGGCCACACCAGGGTGAGCAAAGGCCTCTAGCAAAGGTTCCACCAGGACACAGCCTGACCCATCTGGTGGGAGCAACATGAAGGTGAACTAGCAACAAGACATTTTCATTAGCTAGAACATTCTAGCACTGTGCTAAGTGCTTCTGGAATAAGGATGCTCCCTGGGACAGGAATGCTGCCTGGTGGCTCAGTCCTGCCTGCCTTCTCCCTGGCAACACTGTAACCTTCTGGAGGTCAAAGATCATGTCTTAGGCTCAACCATCTCAGGGCCTGTGTGGTTAGCATTCAACAAGCTTCCCCTGGATAGAAGCACTGATAAGCCTGCCCTCAGTGGTTCCTTCCAACTCAAACTGTGATACTCTCCACCACCTTTGCACCAGCCCTGAGGACTGGAATGTTCCACTCTTACCACAGAGCTCCCTGACTCCCACACATTGGAGCCTGCACACTGCCACTTTCCATCGTGTCTGACTGAGGCCTGTCTTTACTGGCTTGCTCTTTTCTTTCACATCCTTTTCGGTTGGGATGCAAATTGGGCCACTTAGCACCTGCCTTCCTGGTGGGATGGGTGCATGACAGCAGGGCATGGCCCAGAGGATGGCTGCCATTGGGTACTAGGACACATCTGCTGAACCCTGCCTTGGGGGTAGGGGACAGGCCCTGAGCAATGTGTGGAGGACAGCCTGTGGCCTCTTGATGCCTGAGTAGGTGTGCACTGGGAGCAGGCCTCACATGGAGGTTCAGGGCAGTGTGGGGCAGTACAGTCTGGAACAAGCCCTCTGACCACCATGTGAAGAAGGTCTTGTCCCATCAGAGCACTCAGGCAGGTAAAGCCCAGCCCCATACAGCCCCCATGACACAGGGACAGGGCTCATGTCAGGTCCAGGACCTGGGGCTGATAGGAAAGAAGAGCAGGTTTGAGCCAACCAGCTCAAAAAACAAATAGTAGCCAGTACAATGCTCCTCTACCTCCTACCAGAGAGTCAAGAGAACGGACCCAGCACCAGAAGGGGCTTGAGAGTGGACAATCAGAAGATAAGGAAGCGGTAAGGAGGGTCTGAATAAAATCCAAGCAGGCCCCGGGCAATGAACTGTGCCAAGCCCAAAAAACCACTCAGTAAACGCTCACCTACCCCAGCACAGCCCACACCTACAGCCTTCTCCAGGAAAGGACGGGGCTGCTGGTCCCTCTACAGGACACCCTCCTTTCTCAGACAAGACATTCAGCCAGGGGTCACCACAGCACATGGCCACCAGCCTCAGAGAACTTACTCCCAAAAGCGCCTCGGGCATCTCACCACGTCTGTTCTGAGTCATTTAGTTTTGTGAATATCCTGCCTACCACCACAGACTTCATTATACCCTGTGTTGTGAGCACCTCTCAAAGAAGTTCCCAGCCCAGTCACCAAATCTGTGAACATGTCTCCAGCAAGACAAAGGGACTCTCCGAATATATTGACGTCGAGGGCCTGGAACTAGCGAGGCCATCCAGGATTATCCTGGTGGCCCAGTGTCCTCATAGGGGTCCTTCTACCAAGGAGACAGGGCGAGTGTGTGAAGAAAGCAGGTGACGTGATGGTGGAAGCAGGGAGTGGAAGAGGGGCTACAAGCCAAAGAATGCAAGGGCCCTCCAGAATGCAAAAGGCCAGATAGTGGGTTCTGCCTGGGCTCCAGAGGGAGTGGCAGCCCTGCCAGCAGATTGATTTTAGGCTGTGAGATACATTTTGGACTCTGACTCCAGAACAGTGAGGTAACAAGTACAAGGTTTGAGTCACCACCTTTCTGGTACCCTCCTTAGCACCAGAAGCAAGGAGCTTGCAGACGAGGCCAGAGGCAGTTTGTCCAGCCACAATGTAAGGCCTCTTCACACTGCCCTCACACAGCCTGGCCTTTCTGGAGTCTTGGGCTCTGGAGACAGACCGCCTACACCTGACTTCCAGCTCTGCCACTCAGCCATGTGTCACGGGCAAGTTATGTAACCCCTGCCTGCTCTCAGGTACAGTGGGCACCTGGCTGCACTTAGATCAGAGGAGTTTCAAGGAAAGAACAAGATGGGGCGCAACAAGTGATGCTGTTCCCCGTCTCACTGCCTTCCCATCCTCTGGTCACGCTGGGATTTTGTGTTCCCAACAGTCTCTGAGACACAGGCTGCCCCCAACTCTGGTCATTGGCTCTCTAAATATGCATGTATGTATGCCTATGAGTGCATTAGAAGCCAGAGGAGGGCGCATGTGCCTCCTCCTTTGCTGTCTACCTCATTCCCTTCTGGCAGGGTCTCTCCCTGACCCTAGAGTCCTTGGTTTTTGACCAGGTTGGCAGCCAACAAGCAATCCTCCTGACTCCACCTCCCACAGCAATGGGGTTACTGGTGTATGTGAGACCATGCCCAGCTTGCTACATGGTACTGGGATCTGAACTCAGGTCCTCATGGTTGTACAGTAAGCACTCTTAACTCCTAAGCACCTCCCAAAAAAATCTCTCTGTAGCTCATATCGGCCTTGAAGTCAGAGTGATCCCCATGCCTCGGCCTCTTGAGTGTTGTGTTTATAGGCCTGAGCTGTGACACCCAGACAGATTTTCACTCATTTGGTTCAGATCCGAACCCTCCCAAGCTGTAGCCATGGAGCGCTTGCTCAGGCAGCTGCCACCCACAGAGCAGGCTACACTGGCAACAGGTGGGCAGGAGCATCTCTGGAATGTTAATACACCCTGCAAGGGAGGGACTTCTGTTCTCTTTGCTACCTCTGGAGGAATGTCCATTTTTACATGCCTCCCAGGTAGGGACTGACTTGAACACTCACTCTGGCCTGAGCTTCCTACAACCTGCGGACAAAGAACCTGCAGGCCCCCGGTTTCTGTTCGGCTTGGTTAGCTTCCAGATGGCTGCCTTCGGGGGAAGGCTGACCCACATCAGAGCCAGACAACAGGCCACATCCTGGCCCTTCTCCAGAGGGGATTAGAGGAAAGAGTGGCTGGCCAGCAGCTGGCAGCTCTGCCTGGCGACATTTCTGAAAGGTCACATGCCTGGAGATAGGGCAGGGGTCCACTTCTCCCCATACTCCCCTCCCGTCAACACAAGCCAGACAGGCCTTCTACAGGCCCCACATCTCCCCTTCTCCCGAGGCCACATTCCCACCAAGGTCTGAAGCAAGAAGGAAAAAAAAAAAATCAATCATGTGCCCGCCTGCCATTGGGGGTGAAGGGGTACAGGAGTAAAGGGTACCTACAGAGGCACCCAAAGTCCTTCCACAGGGGAACACTTAATTCTGCCTTGAATTGAGTCTTTTAAAAAATATTTACCAGGCCAAATTTTGATCACTGAGAACAAATGAACAGGTGTATGACTTCTGGGGCTCAGGCTTCGAGGCCTAAACGTCAGCTAAAGCCCCAACTAGCACTGAGCACCCCGGTGCAGAATCCTGAACCCCAACATTCCTACTGCCTCATGGGGAAGAATAGCTAAACAAAGGCTGTAGCAGGTGCCTGTCCTCTGAGATGTCAGCCCTGATCCCTGGATGGCAGACCCCAACCAATAAACTTCATTCATGCAAATGAGTAGTGAGCTAACAGCTCATCCTGGTGCAAACCACAGCAATTAGTGATGTGGGGCCCAAGACAAGAACAGAAGAGGCAGGATACAGCCCAGAAGCCTGTCCACACAAGAAGAGCTGCACGAACAGCCTCATATTCAGCCAGTGGAGACCTCCACAGCAGTGAAAAAGAACAAAGGACCATTCTACAAAGTCAGGTGATCTTACTGACAACATGGGGGAAGAAGCTAGGCACCAGAGCAACTCTGTGCTGCCATGTACTGGAGGCTCAAACCAGGCAGAACAAATCCCTGGTGCTGACATGTGAACAGCAGTTACCTGGGAGGGTAAATGACCATGAGCCGGCCCAGGGAGGAAGCAGGAACCAGGGACACAATGTAGAAAGTCCCAAGTGACAGGAGCAGGGAAGAGGCACAGCTGCAGGGAAGGTGGAGGGCAGTGCTGAGGGGATGCAGGTAGACTCTGAGATAGCTATGAAGAGCTGCTGTGGAGGGAAGGTTGGCTGCAGAGAGGCTTCATGAACACAGGCATGCAGGTGGGACACCAGGGATGCAGGCAGTGGATCGCTCAAATCCCCATGCCAATGCCAATGTGGCTCCAGAGGAAGGAAAAAAATCATCCAATCACGTGCCTGCCTGCCACTTGGGGGTGAGGGGTATAGAAGTAAAGGGCAACTACAGAGGCACCCCAAATCCTTCCACGGGGACCTGGGACACCCAGGGCCTTTGCTACCAACAGAGAAGACCTAAAGCCTTCAGAGGGAAGGAACTGAGCCGACCACAGCAAGGATTTAAAGTAGCAAAGCCAACCAATGGCTGTGTGGGAGTTGGGGGGGGTCATATTCATCAAGGAACCCTCAAACCATCATCTTTTATGAAAACTAGGCTGCATTTTTATTGGGCAGTGGTCAGGAGCCTAAGTGAGGCTGGCTGGCCTTGGAGGGGTAGCAGTCTCTACTTCTACAATGAGCAAGAGGTAAGTCCACCGTTCTTACCGTTATTGAGTTTTCTGAAAAGGACATAGACATAATATTCACTTTCTTTTTTTTTTTGTCTTTTTGAGACAGGGTCTTCCTGTAACCCCATCTGGCCTGGAACTCACTATGTAGACCAGGCTGGCCTTGAATTCAGAGAGATCCACCTGCCTCTGCCTCTCTTGCGGCTGCCCAGAGACCATCTGAACATTTGGAAGCACCCTGCTTCACTTTTACAGAAGGGGATCCTCACACACACACACACACACACACACCTGCTCTCACTCAGTAGTCTGTGTGTGTCAGCACCTGGAGCCTGGGTCTTCTCTATGGATGTATAGCATGCCAGGGTTTGCATAGGCCATAACTTGTTTATGGCTTCCTTCACATAGGCATTTCGAGTGAGTCCAATCTTCTGCTATTTCAAAAGCAGTAGTAATGACTAACCATGTGGACCAGTCAGTCTGCACACATGTTAACACATCTGCAGGCTAAATTCCTAAAGTGCAGCTGCTGGTAAAATGCAGTTTTAAGAAAAGTCACTACAGAGGTGGAATACATTTAAGTTGCTCATCTAAGAAATGAACCTTTTGTTGGGAGTGATATGTTAAGTGATATGTAAAGTGATATGTTAAGATGCTTAGGGGAAGAAATGGTAGAGAAAAGCTTAGTTTTCAACACATAGGACTCTGCATCAGAGGATGGTACTAGTACTAGATCAGCCCCAACTTGCTCAATGCTGTGCCCCATGAACCTGCTCTCCTTACCCACATATAAAAGGCTAGATCCAGGGCTGGGGGTGTAGCTAAGGCACAGCTCTTGCCTACGATGTACAGGTCCTGGGCTCGATCTTAGAATGGCCAAAAAAGAAAAGTGAAAAGGCTAGACCCTCAGCCCTTCCCAGCTCTGGCTCTAATGCCCTGATTCTAAGCCAGGGATAAGGTGGACAGAGACAGGTCATCAAGACACCCAGCTCTAACTGGTGTCCCTGAATGAAGGTACCAGTGTACAGAGGAGGATAAGTAGGCCTGGTCGGGCAGAGAACCAAAGGGTCACTAGCTTCTGGTCTGGCCATCCCAAGTGAGAGAAAAGTGCCTCTTGTCCCCTCCTGCCAAAGCCGTAGGGACATCACAACCATGCAAACACTCACGTTCCACGACAGTCACTGCTCCCAGACCATCACTAACGGTTACATAACTCATGGGTCCCACAGCCACACCATCTAAGCATCACTCTCCAGCCAGCCCGTCATGGAGGATGGAGGCGGTCTGTGGCAGGAATCCAGGTGCTGTTCCTGAGAGTGAGGACAAGTGAGGACATGAAGCCAGCAGGGTGGGGCTTCCTCCAACCTCCCCAAAGCAGGCCCAGCTACTGGGAAGTGTGGATGAAAGGAAAGGTCTGCCCCCAGCTGAGTGGGAGAGACCTTTGAGAAAGAGAACCTGTCAGCCTGCGTGTCTCCCCACACGGGTTCTGCTCCCACTGCTTGGAGTCAGCCAGGAACCTTGGCACATCAACTTACCTTAACTGCACTAGGGTGCTGCTGTGAAAAATCTTTCTATCTAATACACAGTACTCAATAAAGCAAATATACATGGTCTTAGCAAATCTAGATTGTCCCAATCCTGCTCCTTTAAACCACATAGAGTATAGAGTGATGCCCTCTGGGAGGTGAGGAGAGACCCTAAACCACCAGGAAGGCTCGCTCAGCCTCAGTGTCACATCACACGCTTGTGTCCGAGGCCTCTGTGTGTATTCCAGGTAGCAGCACTATCTGAAGGCCCTCCAAACCTCTCCACCTGCCATCATCCACAGAATTCCAGCTCAACTGCCCATATCAGCCCATCCCAGGCAGGGCAGACTGCTGCTGCCTCCTGGGGCCCCACAGTTCAACCAGGGCCCTCATTAAATGCATTTCACCCCTGGGCAGCAACCTGGTATGCCAGGCTTTCCCAGTAGGCTATGAGCTCTCTGAGGGAGGGCAACACAGGTAGCCACTCTGGACAGGAAGAGTCAAAAAGCCCAGTGCTTCCTTCCCAAGCACATAGGCGATTCACCCTTCTGGGTACCAGCCTCTCCACTACAGAATGGCTAGAATAGTAATTCGGGTCATGGCCACTGGGGAATGCAATTTGCAAAGCCCTACACAAATCACATTGAGGACAGAATTGAGGTAATTAGTTGCTAATATTAATTAATATAAACACAATCACACACACTTTTGCCAACACCCATCACTGTGCTGTGCAGACACCCACACTGGGTATGCTGGGATCCCCCACTCATTGCTCATTTGAGATAAATAAAAACTGTGGTGCAGGAAGTGGAAACCAGAGTCTGTGGCAGCTAGAGCAGCGTTGTGGGGTTATTTTTCCTATGGAGCTTTTCGGTATGACCCAAGGGCCTTGCAGAACAGCCCCGCCCTGCAGTGAAGGTCCTCAGTCTCCTGCTTCTCTTGCTGCAGCCTGTCCATAGGGGGTCAGCAGGAGAAACATAGAGATGTCGTATGTTCCTCTGGGTAGGGAGGTTGTTTGATCTGAAAATCAGATACAATTATTTGAGGACGTCTCCCTCACCTTTGGTAGGGGATGGCCACCTTGGGATGGATCATGACACCCAGCTAAGAGATATACCAGTCTCAGCATGGAAAACAGTCTTCATGAGAATCACTGCAGACTTCAGGATGGAAAAGAAACCACCCCCATGTACATGCAAGCACAAGAACACTTGAACACACACACAACCTTCTTTACAACATCATGACCTGCCAATCCTCCAAACCATACCTAAGGCTTTCTAACCTGGGAACTCATCTGAGCCTAGGAAGGTGGGCAGTGGGGGTGAGAAGCCCGCTGGGCAGTGAAGCTCAGAGAGGGCAAGTAACCTGCCCAAAGCCATCACCCAAGTTTCTGACTGCTGATGCCCTGTCTGCCATTCATGCCATGGTGTTGGCCACAGTTGAGGCTGGGGATCTCATCTTGCCCACAAAACTTAAAACACCAGGACCCTGCCTCTTTTCTACCTGTGCCCAACCTTTAAATTCCATGGGCAAATTCTGTGACCCCACGTTAAGCAAACGACGAGACAATGTAAGTTCCTTCCTAGAATGAACATCCTCCCAAACTTCAATAGCAATTACTTATTTGGGGATATGTGTGGATGAGGCCGAGACAGGGTCTCATGGAGCCAGTCTGGCCTTGAACTCGCTATGTAGCTGAGGATGATCTCGAACTCTAGATCTTCTGGCTACCACCTCCCAAGTGCTGTGACTACTTCCTGATTGTGAATCTGAGGTGATTTCTATTTCTGATCCCAGGCTTTTCTGTGTTCCTCACTGACTATAATCAACAAGCTAGTTTAACTAACATCAGTTGGCCTCTTGATTCTCACAGGCTGCAACACGGGAGCCACACTGTAGACTTCTCCCTGAGTCAATGTGACTCTTTAACATACAGTAGAGCTGGAAGTGACGCGGGTCAGGCACAAAGGTTTTCTGGGTGGGATCTTCCCCTCTGATTTCCGTCCCAGAGGAGAGGGAAAAGGAGGTGTCTGCTGGGTTTCCTGCCCCCTCACAAGCCTGAGACCTTTTTTACCCCCTGTAGGTGCCAGCCTTTGGAAAGGTCCAAGGGTTAGCACTGGGTAGTGCTGGCTCCCAGTGATACAACCTTTATTATCTATTACCCTAACAGATAATCCTGTTCTGAGTTTGGCATGGTGGTGCATGCCTATAACACCAGTACTCAGGAGGTGGGGGCAGGAGGATCAGGAGTTTAAGGTCATTCTTGGCTACACAGCAAGTTGTAGGCCAGCCTGGACTACATGAGACTCTGTCTTTTAAAAAAAATAAAAATAAAAAATAAGGGCTAGAGAGATGGCTTAGGGGTTAAGAGCACTGTAGAGGACCCGGGTTTGATTTCCCAGCACTCACATGGCAGCTAAGAACTGTCCTTAACTCCAGTTCCAGGGTAATCTGATACCCTCTTCTGACCTCTGTGGCATTGCACGACACAGGTGCACCCACATACATGCAGGCAATACGCTCATACACATAAAAAAATAAAAATAATAACACAGCCAGGCATGTAAATAAAAGCTGTCTGGGTACCCAGGCTAACTCCAGCTCCCGGATTCCCTCTGCATAGAGCTTTCTGCTTCTGGGGCTTTGAAAAAGCAGAGTTCAAGGAGTGACTGTTAAGAATGTGGCCAGCAGACTTCTCGGGGTGTGCTGTTAAGGTGCCACATCCCACAGAGTAGAAATAGCCCATGGGAAATAAAGAGAAAATCTAAAGCTTGGGGACCATCCAGTTGTCGCTATGGCTACTTCCCACTTTACTTCTGTTTCTAGCCTCCCTGAGGTGGGGATCACATCCAGTGGACATGCACTACAGATCTGCTAAGTGCTGACTCTTAGGGCTGCATGGTTTTGCAGACATCATCTCAGATTTTGCCTTGTACAAACTTTTCCCTCTGCCTGAAACCCATTTTTTCTACCTTTTCAGATGGTGACATCTTTTCTTTAGTCTTTGAGACAGGGTCTCTCTATAGCCCCAGCTCCTGGAACTTACTATGTAGACCAGGCCGGCCTTGACCTCACGAGATCCACCTGCTTCTGCCTCTCAAGTGCTAGAATTAAAGGCATGTGCCACCATACCTGGCTAGATAGTGACATCTTAATTGTCACCTCATTAGAAAAGTACCTGTCCAAACAAGAATGACCTAATGTCCCTCAAAGCTTCCAGGACAACCAGAGTTGTCCTGTAGGTGGTGTCCCTCTCCCCAGGTGGATGCAGCTCTTGAGGACAGTTCCTCATATACTGTCCTTCACACAGGGCTCCTGAAAAACTTAAATGGCTTTCAGGGTAATAGTAAAAGCTGGTGGGAGCAGGGAAGATTGCTCAGTCAGTAAAGTGGTTGTCATGTAAGCATGAGGACCCTGAGTTTGATCTCCAGCACTCACATAAAAAGCTTGGTGTGGTGGTGTACACTTGTAATCCAGCACTAAGACAGGAGGCTCCCTGGGGCTTCCTGGCCAGCCAGCCTAGCCTAATTGGAGAGCTCTAGGCCCTAGTGAGAGGCCCTGTCACAAAAAACAAGGTGGATCAGAAATAACACCCAAGGATGACTTCTGGCCTAACACACACACACACATACACACACACACATGCACATGCACACACGCAGGCATGTATGCATGCACACACACACACACACACACATGCACATACACGCTGTTTCCTGAGTGTGTACTGTGTGCCAGGTGCCATGCCAAGCTCTATGCAGACACTGGGTCATGCCAGCCCTATGGTGGCCATGCCATCAGTATCTGCATTTTACAGATGAAGGAACTACAGCTCCAGTCCTTTCCCAGGCTGGCCTTGAACTCCACGGCTATCCTCCTGTCTCAACACCCCCATGCAGAGTGCTAGGATTACAAATATGCATTACCACCACCACTACTGTCTTAGTTTTAAAAACTAGAAATTAGAACTTGGTAAGCAACCTTCCCAAGGACACAGAGCTAATAAAAGCAAGGATTTGAACTGTATCTCCTAATTCTCTTTCCAGGTCACCAGAACTGCTAGCTCAGTAGCTCCCTCTCTCCTCTTGCTCCCAGTGGACATTATAAAGGGGTGTGAATTCTCTATTTTACTACTCATTATTATTATTATTGTGTGTTTGTGTGTGTGTGTCTATGTGTAGGTATCGTATGTGAGTGCAGGTACACGCATGCCACAGTGCACGTGTGGATGTCAAACGACGACTTCCAGGAGCTGGTTCTCCCCTTCCAACAGAAGATCAAACTCAGGCTGCCAGGCTTGCACACCAAGCACTTTTACCTGCTGAGCCCTCTTGCTGATCCAGATTCCTAAATTCTCAATCTCTTATCCTAAGTCACCCAACTAGGAATTTCCCCCCAACTTTCTTGCTCACATCCAATACCCAGTCAGTCTGCATCCCCTCACACTGCTGCACCAGCAGTGTTCTGCAAAGACCCCCGAGAGGACCCTGTCTAATCTCACAGCCTTCGGTCGAGAAGAGAGATAATGCCTAACTCCTCAACCCTGATGGACTGACAAGTCACCGCATCAAATACACACAGCCTGCCCACCTCACAAAGTGGGGCAGGCAAGAGAGACCCAGCAGCTAACAGAGCTTGGCTTTCTCCTCTCTGCCTGTGTTCAAAGAGGTGAGGACTCCAAGCATGGATGGTAGAAGACAGACCACACCTTCCCAAGAGCATTCAGGCTGTGACATGAGATGCTACTGCCCCATGAGATCTGGAGCACCAGGACTTTAATCTTTAAGAAAACAAGTTCAGGTTCTGGGGATGTAGCCCAGTTGCTAGAATACCTGCCTAGTGTGCACAAAACCCTAGAAACCCACTATTTCTCCCCAGTACTGCATAAACTGGGCAGGGTGACACACGCCTATAATCCTAGTACTTGGGAGGTAGAAGCAAGTGTTATAAGTTGTTAAAGGTCATCTTCAGCTACATGGTAAGTTCAAGTCCTGCCTAGAATACACTGTCTCAAAAAACAAAAACAAAACCCAAGTTCCAGTTCAGTGCTGCCAGGCAGAGGGCAGGAAAGGCCAGCTGCAGAGGGGACGCCACTACAATGGAGGATCCAGAGGTCTGGCCCAGGGCATAGTGGCCTTCAGACCAGAAGCTACAGAAGACACTGAAGGAAAGGAAGCAGAGATCAACTAGACACCAGGGACCAGAGGGGCAGTAAACTGGAAGGAGGCAGGTCATCTTGGAGTTATTTGCCAGAATGAAGGAAGCAAGTTACAGGATGTGATACTGCCTACTATTATGGGCCTGAACATGTCACTTCCTCTGAAACTTTCAAAGGCGCCTTGTTGACCATACCAGGATCAAATCAAAACCCTCTGAGAGGGGAGACATTATAGGAAGACATTATATCTGCTGGGGTTCCCACCCACTACCTAGAATCCTTTCCTCTTCCTCCTTGGGTGCAGCACTCCTAGTTCCTCAAGGCCAGGAGACACCCGGCACCTTCCAGTGCAAGAAGAGCAGGGCTCTGAAGTCAGACCAACCGAGCTCTGATATGGAAGGTGGCAGTCCCACCTCACTGGGTGGTGGAAAGATGAAACAGTAATTCATGAAAGCACTTTGAACTGTGCCTGGCACACAATAAGTGCTCAATAAACGAGCTGTTGTTCCCATTGTCCTCGGGCCCCTTTAGAGTCCTCTCTCAACCACAAGCAGAGCACTGTCTTGCACTTACTGGTTATATGCTGGATTCCCCAACCAACCACAGCCTTAGAGGGTACAACCCAGGTCTCTGGCCTCTCCTCCTTGATGCCCAGCAAGTTCACAACACACAGTAGGTGTTCAGTAAGCATTTGCTGCCCCCAAAAGCCTCAGCTAAGGTCCTGGGGCAGGCCCCACCTAGAACTCTGAGGACCCAGCTATGGGCCTCACAGCACTCACACAGCAAATCCCCAGTCTCACTCACTGCTACTGGTTTTCAAAACAATAAAGGGCTGTACCCTGCCTTGCCTAGCCGTTTCTACTCCAGGGAATGTTCAGAGAGAAATGAGCACAGCAGAGACTCGAAATAGCACTAAGCCCCTCTTGGGGAGCGGAGGACTGGGCAGGCCAGCCAGCAAGCCAGAGCAAAAGCTGGAAGGGCAGAAGACAGAGGCTAGGGCTCATTGGCATACTGCCTGCCTCTCATGTATGAGGCCCCGATTCAATCCATGGTACCACAGAATTTTAAAGGGGGGGATGAGCAAAAACAGCCCCTAGACAGGAGCCCAGGCTCACAGAATTCAGCCAATACCAGGGAACTAGGGCAAGCTGGTCACTCTCGCCCATTCTGCCTGGGAGCTCTTCTTCCACTTGACTGAAGGCATTCAGGAGAGGCTCTTTGATTATACAATCCCTACCACCCTGGGAGCAACTTATAACACACTCATCACCCACCCACCCCCCAGGATGGGGCAAGGGCACCCAGGTCTCTATAGCTCTAGGGCAGGATTTACAGAGTCTCTCTCCACCCACCCTAGCCAATGGGGTCACCATCTATGTCCATCTCCCTTACAGAATGGGAGCCTCTAAAGGCAGGTACCAAGTCCCATTCTTCCTCAGACCTCCATGTCCCTAGGTGTTGTTTTACTCCACAGGATGGATAGCGAAAGATAAATACAGGAGCTGGAGGCAGCCCTGAGCCTAGCACATAATAGATGCTCAATAAGGCAAGGAGACCTGTCAACACCTGAGTCAGGACTCAGGGATGACAGCATCCCTTGCCTGTATCACTGACAAGCGAGTCATGAATTTTTCCCCGTGCCTCAGTTTCCTCATCCACAAATACACACAACAATACTTTCCTCCCACACCTGCTGTGAGAATTAACTGGGAAAATATACATGGAAAACAAAAAGCCTCTGAGGAATGTCAGTCAGCCAGCTCCTGCTCAACTATCCCTTTGTGCTAGAATCTTTTCCACTGGCCTGTCCCCCTCCCCGAGCACTGACCCCACCTCTGCCCTCCTTTGCCTTTGTCTTGTGTGTTTTGAATTCATGTGATCACTTATATTTCCAAGTCTGATTCCCCCACCCACCTGAGAGCTCCCAGATGCCAGGAGCGGATGCCAGAAGCATCACATTTGTGTCCAGGTGAGCACAGGCCTGGTTTCTGGGGCTCTCCCACCCTGAGGTGCCAACACAGGATTCTCACCAAGATATTCAAGTGTGCAGAGCCCAAGGACCTACCAATCATGTTGGCAAGGGACATAGGAAAGGATGCTGCAAACACAGCCTATGGAGACCTCTGAGACCTGGGCCTCCTCAGCTGGTGCAGGTGCGCCTGTGTGCTAGCTAACTCTGCTGCAGCACCAGCCTCCAGGGCACAAATTGCTACTTCTTTTCTTACATAAAGCACCCGGCAGTCAGATGAATAATGCATAGGCCTTCACCTCACACACAGGTATCAGGCAGGCAAACACCTGCTCTGCCCCACCATGCCCTGGAAGGGAGGGAGAGGTGAGATGCCAGGCCTCATACAACCCCTCAGAGAGGATATGGACTGGGAATCTGCACCCATTCCTCACACTCCCTCCCCTGCCACAGCCCCTTAGCACTGGAGTCTACCCAAGCAAGATGTCCATGGGCGTGTCTAGGGAAGACAGGCACAACACACAGGTCGGACGTACACACCCAAACCAGTCTTTTGAACGCAAACATCCTTCGAGCCCCAGATTCTCACTAGTCCCCCTCCAAACCCACTGACCCATGTCCCAAGCTTATACACCTCCTCCCCCTTTACGCAGCTTTTAAGACCTCGAGGGCCAACCACCCACCCAGGTCGCAGCCACCGCACAGGGCTCGAATGCCTCCCCACCTCACTCCGCAGTGCCAGGATCCAGCACACCCACCCGGATGCGCACGATCCCCCCAGCAAAGGGCTTGTCCCCCAGCAGCCCCGGGGTCCCCCGTGGACAGGTCCGGTTAGAGTCCCGACCTGCCTCCGCCACGTTGGCGGGAGGCGGAGCGGGCACACCCACCGGCCGCCCAGGGGCCTCGGCGTCCCCTCCTCCCCGCGGGGCGCCCCTCTGCGCGGGCCTGTCTCCACCGCGCCATCCCCTCCGGCTCCCCGAGCATCCACTGCATCCCTCTCATCCCACCGGCCCGGGTACCTTAGGAGCCCATGGCGGTGGTGTGTGCGGGCGACGCACGGCGGCCGGGCTGTACGGGCGGGGCAGGCAGCTCCGCAGCCTGGTGTCTCCGCGGCCGCCGGCGCGTACCGAACCCAGCGGAGTGCCACCGCGATGCGCCTGCGCACTGGGCGCGCCGCCGGGGAAGGCGGGGCGGGGAGCGCGCGCGGCTGAGATCACTCGGGGAGCCTTAAAGGGGCCGGGCGCTGTCAAGCCCCGCGCGCGACTCCCTGGGTCGGGAAGAGGGCGACCTGGTTGTCTCGCCGTTTGCAAACTGGGCGAGACCGAACCCCCAGTTTTCCGAGTCTCACCAACCACAGTCCTGGGATGCAAAGACTGAGCCTCGGGCTACAAACTCTCCCTGACACTCTGGCTGGCTAGTTCTTGACTTCTCTGAACCCTAATTTGAGCCCATTTTGAAGGTGAAACGAATTACAGTGGCTGTTTGTTGTGTGGAAGATGCGTATGGAACTGCAGAATGAACGTTCAGAGTGCTTTGTGCAGTTACGCAAGACGAAACTGCACAGCCCAAAAGGAGGCTTTTTCTTCCCACTCCACTCAGCTCGCGTGGGGCCCTGCCCCGCCTAGTGCTAGGCCGCCTAACCAGCTAGCCAGATTCTACGGTATCAGTCCAGCTGCCTGGCCCATTTTGGTTGGCCTGGTCCACATCTTACCCAGTTGAGTGAAATGCAAAATATGCAACCAAATTTATTTATAGCTCTAGCTCCAACTGATACCTACTTGGAGGGCTCGACTCCCTCCCCTTTCCACACGCATGGCTCTTCACAAGCATCTGTGCTTTTAGTCCCAAGGCCAGAACTCCTGGAATCATCCTTGATTCCCTGCTCTTGCCCCTCCCCACTTAGGCAGGTAGGAAATCCTACAGGCTCCGTCTGCAAAGTATACCTAGACTCTGACCTCCTCCACACCACCCCCACTGCAGCCATGTGGTTCACGCTCTGCCCAGGTTTAGCCAGGTTGTCCTAAACCAGCTCCGATTTTCCAACCTTCACCTCTCTGCTGGTCTGTATCAGTATGGGAATCAGAGAAATTGTTTTAGAGCCTAAGTCAGTGGCAGAGCCCTTGCTTAGCATGCCCCCAAACCTGGATTTGATCCTCAGCACCACAAATGAATAAAACCCAAGTCAAACCATGGCACTTGGTTCAAAACCCAGCATTACCTCCTCAATTCATTCTAAACAGAAGCCAGAGTCTTTAGATATCCGCACAAAGCCGTCATTTCTTCTCCCGGGGCTGTCTGGCCTTACCTCCTACCTTTCCTTCCACCCTGACCACTGCTGTCCCTACAGTAAGGGAAACACATTCAGTCTCAAGACTGTCACACTGGCTGTTCTCCCTGCTCAGATTGCCATTCTCCACAGACACCGGAACGATCTTTCATCTTCTTCACAGGTTTGCTCTGCGGGGGCGTTGCTGGCTCCTGCAGAAGTTGAAAAGTTGCAGTAAGACTGTTCAGAGTTAAACATCTCCCACCAGGGTAAAATTGCCAAGTCACTCGCACTCCGTATTCAGCAAGTTTCTGCTCTTGCTTCCAAATAACATTAAATTTCTAAAGTTGTACAGTTTGCCTGTTGTATTGTTCCTCTTCTTCTAGTAGAACATAAGTTCTATGAAAAACTGTTGTTGTTGTTTTCTAGAGAGATGGATGCAGACAAAAGATTCCATCCAAGTCTACCTTCGTGAGCCACTGAGTTTATTGGGCTTACCCACCAGAGCACAGATGAACACTTGCTTGCAACTGTAATTGGGGTAATTCTACCCCAGCTGCATGTGGCCTCTGGAATTGCTAGGTGGAAACCTAACTGAAGGAAGGGAATCGTATGAAGCTATGGGGAAGTCATCACCCATGCTGGGATGGGACTTTTTGATGATACGGGTGTTTCACAGTCACCCTCACTTCTGTAAATACCTCCTCATCCATGCGCCTATTAGCAACTCCAATAAACTCATTGATTCACCAATCTAGATTGGGTAGAATCATTACTTTGGTATGTGGTTAGTGCCTTATCAAGGACAAGTTAATATAGCAAGGGCAAAGATGCCTGTCCTTTTTGCTTCCTGACAGAAACCAGTATTCAGCACTAGGCTGGCACAGTGAACATGTCCAGAAAGTATTTGTAACAGCAACAAATATAATAGCTGATTCCAATAGAAAACTCTCCTCTAGGGCTGCATGTATGATTCAACAGGTAAAGGTGCTTGCTGCCAAGCTTGACAATCTGAGTTTGATCCCCAGGACCCACATGGTGGGAGGGGAAAACTGACTCCCAGAAATGGTTTTCTGATCTACACAGGCATACATGCATGCACGCACACATGCACTAAAAATGTAATAATAATGAGCCGGGAGTGGTGGTGCACGCCTGTAGTCCCAGCACTTGGGAGGCAGAGGCAGGCAGAGCTCTGTGAGTTCAAGATCTGCCTGGTCTAAATAGTGAGTTCCAGGCCAGCTGAGGCTACTGGGAGACACTGTCTCAAAAAGCAAAACAAATGAACAAAAGAAGGAAATAAAGAGACCACACAAAAAAGAAAGACAAAACAAAATCAAGAAAAAGCAAAGGAAGGAAGGAGGGAAGGAGGAAGTGAGGGAAGAAAGAAGGAAGGAAGAAGGAAAGGAAGGAAGGAAGGGAGGAAGGAGGAAGTGAGGGAGGAAGGGAAGGAGGGAAGGAAGGAAGGAGGAAAGGAAGGAGGAAGGAAGGAAGGAAGGAAGGAAGGAAGGAAGGAAGGAAGGAAGGAAGGAAGGAAGATCCCCTCCCAGCCCAGATTTGAACTCCTCTTTGGTTCATAACTTGCTAGTTCCCCTGTGGACCTGCTAACCCCTCTAGGGCAGAGTCCTCACCCCCTCTGTCACCATACCAACAATGCTTACAAACCAGACCCAGTGATAGCCAGGGCCCCCTCCAGAGCTCTCAGGTCAAACCACACCCAAATCTGGGTTCTTAGTCCTGGCTTTGCAAGGGCACTCATGGCTCTCAACTTACAGGGGCCCTGTCTGGCAGGGGCACAGACAGATGGTATTTTTAGGCACGAGTTGCCAGAAAAAAAACCCCGAGACAGAAAGTCACCTGGCCTAGTGACGGAGTGTGTTGGCCAGTGGCATCGGGAGCCCTGGTTGGCTGCTTCTCTTTGGGAGGAAAAGTCCCCCTCACAGCTTTGCTCAGGCTTTCTACATTTTTTTTTTTTTTGGTCTTTTTGAGACAGGGTCTCCCTGTAGCCCCAGCTGTCCTGGAGCTCACTATGTAGACCAGGCTGGCCTTGAGCTCACAGAGATCCACCTGCCTCTGCCTCCCGAGTGCTGGGATTAAAGGCGAGCACCACCACGCCCGGCCATTTTTTTTTTAATTATTATTTTTATTTTATGTGTGTGGGTGTACTGCCTGCATGTGTATAAGTGCACCCATGTTGTTCAGTGCCCTCGGAGGTCAGAAGAGGGTGTCGGAACCCCTGGAACTGGAGTTATGGATGGCTGTTAGCACTCAGACTTTCTAAAAAGAAGCTGCGATAAGGCCCAGAGATGACTCAGTGAGTAAAGGCACTTGTCACCAAGCCTGATGACCTGAGTTTGATCTCTGGGACACACATGTGGAAAGAAGAGAACCTACCCTCACAAGCTGCCCTCTGACTCCACGAATCCACACCACCCTCCTTCAGGCTGCCTCAATTTCTAGGTGATTCTCCCAGTTTTCCAATCCACCGTTCTCCGTTACACCTGCTCACTGGTCAATGAACAAAGCATGTCCTTCCCGTTCTCCAGCTCCACTCCTTTTCTATTCTGGGCACAGTCAGCTTCCTTCAAAGACCAAAGCCACCGTACCAGTTTTTGTTTCCTTATTGTTTATTTTGCTGCTGTGACTTAGAACCCAGGGCTCCCTGCATGCAAAGCATGGTGCTCTACCACTGAACTAAACCCCCAGCTGCTCTATTCTGGGTTTTTTGTTTTTGTTTTGAGACAGGTTTTCATCCTATTGCCCAGGATAGCCTGGAACTTACTAATGTAGTCCAGGCTGCACCCATCTCCCCCTTCTGTCTTAATAAATTTTGGGGGGAGGGTCTTTTTGTGGGCTTCCCTGTAGCCTCAGCTGTCCTGGAACTCACTATGTAGACCAGGCTGGCCTTGAACTCACAGAGATTTGCCTGCCTCTGCCTCCCAAGTGCTGGGATTAAAGGCATGCACCACCACGCCAGGCTTAATTTTAAGTCTCTTAATATGCCTAGTCTTTGCATTGAGGAAACAATTAGGAATAATATTGGGTGGTAAAGGCAAAAATAAACTTGTGTGCCAGCCTGGTTTGAACTCTTTAAAAAAAAGTGCTGAGAGGGAAAGATTAGCAGGAGAAACAATAGACGGGTTATCAATGGATCCTTCTAAGTGACAGAGTTATGAGCAGCAATATTTTTATTCCCTTCAGAAGGTCTGAAATTTGCTTGCAAAACCGTGGTATTTTCAAACTTAGAAAACAGTTATTTAAAGAAATGATGTGTTGTTCTGGTCTGGGTTTTCCCATCAACACATCACAAATCATCTGCTGAGAGGACAGAGGCTGTCTACAGGGACTCAGGCTGGGTTTATCTCCACATCGTCCCATATCCAGCTCAGCAAATAACTACTTACAAAAACCCTCTCCCTATGCAGGGTGGCAGCTCTGCCAGAAGAGTCTGGCAGTGTCCCCGAAGCTCTGACTGGTAACCATGCCATGCCTGGGGAGACAGAAAGGAGATCCAAGACTAGTGGTTACCCCTCCTTTGAATCCACTCCTAGCCTCTGGCCAAGACATATGGAGGCAAGAGCAGAGGTCTCAGGCATGCACGTTGATGAGGGGCCCAGCTCATCTGCAGCCTCTGGGCCATCCTTGTGTTCCCAAGGAGCCCCAGCCAGGTGCCCCAGAGAGTCAAGCAAGCAGAAGTGGTTCCCAGTAGAGAGTGGGATTTGAGGCCTCATACAGGGTCAGTGGGATGCTATTCTTTCTGTCTTTTGCTCTGTGTGTGTGTGCACATGTGTGCGTGCGTGTGTGTGTGTGTGTGTGTGTGTGTGTGTGTGTGTGTGTGTTTGTGTGCTGGCTTCATTCCCAGCTGGCCTTTCACCCCAGTGACAGTGTGTTCCTCTTTCCCAAGAATTCCAAAGTCTATCCCAGAATTGCCTCTTACTGGCCCAGCTTGTGATAACGTTCCCCCTCTCTGAGCCAATTATTGTAGAGAGGAAAAGCAGTGCATGGATTGGCCAGGCCTGGATTTGGGCCCCACCCCAGGAGACAGTAGGTGGGGTCAACTCTTCTGAACCTACAGTACTTGGGAGGGATATGGCAAGTCCTTGGAGGAGACTGGTGGTGTCACAGGCAGAGGGGAGAAAAAGTGCTGGGAAGAAAAACACCTCCAGTGCTAATCAGCTCAGGGAGTTTAGGTAGCTCTCCTAGGGTCACCCAGAAAGGAAGACCAAGGATGGGGCTGAAATGTAACCTCACCCAGAGCAGAGAGGGAGGAACAAACACAGAGACAGCAGCGTGGGGTCGCTCTTTGGAGGCCACACCCTGTGCAACAGCTAAACCACCTGGTTTGACCCCCACGTCCACCACGGGTAGTCAGAAAACCTTAGGTAAGTCTTTAAGCCTCACTATGCCTCTATTTCTTCACCTGTGAAATGGGCTAGTACCAGAAACATCCTTTGGGGACTGGTACCAGGGTCAGATTACCTGAAAGCACACCTATAATCTCAGCAATTGGGAAGTGGAGTAGAAAGATCAAGAATTCAAGTCAAGCCTTTGTTACATTAGGCTACATGAGGCCCTGTCTCAAAAACACAGAAAATGAAAAAGAGAAAAGTTGGGTACAGGGGCTCACACCTGTACTCCAAGTACTTAAGAGGCTGAGGCAGGAGGATTGCCATGAGTTTAGAGCCATTCTGGGGTACATAATGAACATAGGCTAGTCTGGGCTACAGAGTGAGACCCTGTAACAAAAGGGAGAGAAGGGCCAGCTAGATAGTTCAGTAGGTAAGGGCACTTGCTGCCAAGCCATACGACCTGAGTTTGATCCCTGGAGCCTACATGGTAGAAGGAGATAACTGACTGTTGGAAGTTGTCCTTTGACCTCCACATGCAGTTGTGGTGGGAACACATATGTGCATGCATGAGCCACCCCCCACAAGAAATAAAGTAATTTTTAAAAAGAGGGGAGAAGGGAGGGAGGGGACAGGGAGAGAGATGGACAGGGAGAGGGAGAAGAAAGAAGAGAAGTGGAGGAACAGAGGAGAGCTAGGCTTATTACCACAAGCCCATAATCCTAGCCACTCAGTCTCCTGTGGCAAGAGATTGAAATCAGGTCCAGCCTGGGCTAAAGAGTGAGTTCAAGGGACTGGAGAGCTGGCTTAGCAGTTAAGAGCACTTGCTGCTCTTGCAGAGGTCCCGGGTTCATGACTCACAACTGCCTGTAACTCCAGTTCCAGAGATCCAATGCCTTCTTCTGGGAACCAGGCACCAGGCACACATGTGTTCACATACATACATGCAGACCCTCACACGTACACATAAAATAAAAATAAATAGGGGGCTGGAGGGATGGTTCAGTGGTAAAGAACACTTGCTATTCTTGTAGAGGACCTGGGTTTCGTTCCCAGCACTCACAAAGTGGCTAACAAGTCTATAATTCTAGCTCCAAGGGATCTGATGCCTTCTTCTAACTTCTGCAAGCACTGTATGCACAGGTGCACTTACGTATATGCAGGTAAAATACTCATACACATAAAAAAAATAGCAAAATTAATCTTTAAAAAGAGTGAGCTCAGCCGGGCATGGTGGCGAATGCCTTTAATTCCAGCACTTGGGAGGCAGAGGCAGGTGGATCCCTGGGAGTTCGAGGCCAGCCTGGTCCACATAGTTCCAGGACAGCTGAGGCTACAGGGAGACCCTGTCTCAAAAAGACCAAAAAAAAAAAAAGAAAAAAGAGTGAGCTCAAGGCCAGCCTGAGCAACTTAGTGAGACCCTGTCTCAAAATAAAAAATAACAGAAAGGGTTGGGGATACAGATCAGTGGTAAGGTGCTCACTTGTCTAGCATGCATGAGGCCTTAGGCTCATTCCTGGAGAGGAGAGGGGGAGGGCAGAGAGAGAGAGACAGAGACAGAGACAGAGACAGAGAGACAGAGAGAGAGAGACACAGAGAGAGAGAGACAGAGAGAGAGAGAGAGAGAGAGAGAGAGAGAGAGAGAGAGAGAGAGCGGAAGAGAGGAGAATTTATTGCATAAGCATAAGTCCTGGCACATTACAATGAGTGTTTCTGGAGCTGGGGCTGGGATTCAGTGGTAAAGCACTTGCCCACCTGTAATCTCCTGGTACCACAGTAAGAGAGAGAGAGAGAGAGAGAGAGAGAGAGAGAGAGAGAGAGAATTTTCTGGAATCTACAGCAATGAGTGAATAAGGCCCTTCTTGAAATTCCCATTCAGAAGTGAAAACAGCAAAGCTGCCCCTGGTATGCCCGTCAGTGGTCCCACTTCCAAAGCGCAGCCTTTTGTCGAGCACCAAGGTCTTGCTGCTAAAACAAGGTCTGACACACTCTCGTCCTTATTTTTACCTCCATCCCATTCCTTTTCCCAAATTCTTACCCCTCCTTCAGGTCCCTGACAAAACCAGTTCCTCTGGATGTAAGTGGAAGAAGAAAAACTGTCATTCATGAGGCTGAAGAGATGGCTCAGTGGTCAATAGCACTTGTTGCTCTTGCAGAGGCCCAGAGTTCAGTTCCCAGCACACACATCGGGTGGTTTACAACTGCCTGTAACTCCAGCTCCAGGGGATAGGACACCCTCTTCTGGCCTCCACAGGCACTTGCACATACGTAGCATACACACACACACACACACACACACACACACACACACACACACATAAATAAAAATAATTAAAATGTCTTTCTCTTTTTTGAGATGGGGGGTCTCACTATGTAGTTCTGGCTGGACTGGAACTTACTATGTAGATCTGGCTGGATTGCATTCACAGAGATCTGCCTGTCTCTGCCTCCTGAATGCTGGGATTAAAGCTGTGTACTACAACATCCGACCCTTAAAATAAATCTTAAGAAAAAAAAGAAGGGGCTGGAGAGATGGCTCAGTGGTTAAGAGCACTGACTGCTCTTGCAGAGGACCTGGGTTCAATTCCCAGCACCCACATGGCGGCTACGAACCGTCCTTAACTCCAGTTCCATGCGACATGGATGCACTGCCATACATGCAGGCAATACACTCATACACATAAAATAAAAATAATAAATAAAATATTTAAAAAAAAAAAAAGAAAAAAAAGAAGAAAATGTCATTCACAAAACACACACTGGGTATCTCATTTACGCAAGTGTGTGCAATTTAAAATGTGTAGGCAATTTCTTTGTTAAGATTTATTTTTTATTGTTTTTAAATTGTTTGTGTGTGACGCCAGGCGTGGTGGCACATGCCTTTAATCCCAGGATGTGACCAGTGGTGACTGACAGCTTGTAGGAAAAGTCTCAAAAGGAGGAGACCCAAGAAAAGAATTGTCCTTTCTCTGCCTCTCCCAGCTGCACACATACCTGTCCTAGAATACTGGTGAGGTGAACCCTTCAAATGCAGCCAGCACAGATTGACATGCAAATGAGATCAGCTCAAGGGAACCATCCTTTTCCTGGGAACCACCAGGGTCAGATCCTTTACACAACCCCAGGCACAGCCAGCCAGGGAGCCAGAAACACAGCCCTTAGGAAAGGAACATGATAATTCACCTTCACTATCAAATTGAAGGGCTCTAGAGTCACGGTGGAAGCACACCTATGGGCGTGTCTATCAAGGCATCTGTAGAAAGGTCTAACAGGAAAGAGGGCAGCACCATCTCATGGGCTCAGGTCCCAGGCGAATAAAAGCAGGAAGTGAGCTGAGCACCAGTGTTCATCTCTCACTGCTTCCTGATTATGGACTGGATGCGACCAGCCTCCTCGAGCTCCTACCACAACGCCCCCACCATGATGAGCAATACCTTCACAATATGAACCAAAATGAGCCCTTTCCTTAAGCTGCTTTTGTCCAGTATTTTGTCACAGCAGCAAGAAAGGCAACTAATAGGGAAAGGTCCTCCTGCATGTCAGGAACACAGAGGGAGCTAAGGGGCTGTTCCTGGAGGTCTGGGAGCCCCAAGTCTGGAACCCCAAATCTAGAGCTGCCCTGGCTTGTTAGACCTTTGCCTGCCCAGGGTAAACCTGGCTAGTTTGACTTCAAAGGGAGGGGTGGGGCACACCTGAATCACAAGTGCTTTGAAAGTGCTGGATGAAAGGACTAGGAGGTATAATTACTGAGAAACATTCTCCAAAGGGCTGGGAGGAGCCAGGACACTGTCTGCCAACCTTGGTAGGGGTCTCCAGCAAGACCTCCTCCTAAAAGGACAGTGCTCCTCCCTGGAGCCCCAAGGCTGAGTCCTCGGCATCTTCCTCACAGGTACTATTTTCTGAGTACTTCCTATGTGAAAGATGATGTACAGTAAAGGCTGCCTGGGATAATTTCCCATCCCAGCAGCCTCTCACGAGGATAGCCCAGCTATGTGAGTAAGACCTTCTCGATAAAATAAATAACATAGAGGAGCTAGGAAGGACCTGGTCATCCATATTTGAGCCCACTGGCCACCATCTCTGATGTGCACCCCTCCTTCTTAGATGTTCTGTCCTTCTGGCAGAGCCTCTCCTACCCCCCACTTCTAGCTTTCCCTCTTTGCTCCCAGGTTCCCTAGGAAAGTACCCCCAAAGCCAGATCTTCCTCTCCCAGTCTGCTGGCAGCTAATCATCCTTGCCTCCTGCCTGGAAAGTGATCATAACTCCCTAGTTCTTCTCCCTGCCCTCCTTCTCCTTCCTCTAGCCTCCCAGCCCACTGGTACCCTCAAGTGAACATCCATCCAGGCCTCCCCAACTCACAGAGGAGCCGGCAATAAAATCAGGCAAATGGGCACTGAGGCAGCTGAGCAAAGGGGAGGTGACAGAACCTGTGGGCGTGCTTGCCCCCATTTTATTGATGAGGAAGCTGGGGCTCAGGGAAGATGAGCAGGGCATGGTGGCTCACACGCATAACCCTAGAACTGGTATTGAGACAGAATTGGCATGAGTTTAAGGCCAGTCTTTGCTGCAAACTGAGAGAGACCTTGTCTCACAAAAAAAGAAAAAGGGGCTGGAGAGATGGCTCCTAGAGTGTCTGATGACTGAGCATGAGGACCAGGTGTGGCAGCACACTTGTAATTCCAGAGCTAAGTCCCCAGGGTTCACAGGCCAGCCAGTGTAGCCAATCATGTGAGCTCTGGGTTTAGGAAAAGACTCAAAAAACTAGGTGGAGAGCAACAGAGGAAGACACTTGACATTAACCTCTGGCCTCCACATGTATGTACATAGACATGCATGCCCACTATATACATATGTACACATACTCATGCCCATGTGCACACACACACACACACACACACACATTTTTCTTTTAAGATGAGCTGCTTGCAGATAACTGGAAATGAAAGAACCTTCTAGGTTCAGGTCCACATCTGCATAATCTGACCTTGGCCTCCAAAGCCTCAGCAGCAGTTGCCTAACCACCTCCCCACACTCACCACACACACTTGAAGCTCTGAGTCTTTGAGCTGGTCTAAACCTTTGGGCATGTGGCCCCTGCTGGGAATGACTTTCTTCCCTAGCAAGCTTCTCATATTTCAAGGCTCAGGTCAAGTGTCTTCATTGTACCTCCTTCACACGATACACCTTTCCTTGGCTCTGGTTGACACTGGGCAACTCAAAGCAGATTCTGTTGATGCTGTTTTGTTTGGTGATGGGGTAGAACCCAGGGTCTCTTGTGAAGGTTGAGAGCTTGGGTCGTGAGACAGGGATGCCTTTTCTTCTTTTGGCGGTCTCATCCACAAATGAGGATCACGAAACACTAGCCTCGCGGGATTGTCAGGAGCAAAGGGCTGCCACAGCCTGGTACCCTCAGTGCCCTGTGTCCAGCCACAATCTAATCTGACAGGTCTTGGAGCATCATCACTACCTTGCACAAGACGAAACCAGGTCAGAGGTCACAGAAGGGCCACCTAGCCCTCTGGAATCCATCCCAGCACCTGGCAAATACCCTTAGTGTCCACGTGAGAGCCCCAAATCATTTGCTGCTTGAGGGACAATGACTCACTGAGTGGCATGGCTGCCCTCTCTGGTCTGAGCAAAACTTCCTGGTGATTGTTTGGCATGCATAATAAACTGTATGGTGGATGTGTCCTGGTCACTTCCCTGGTGTCAACCACTGTCCCCTCCCACATATATTCACATACATCCACAGGAAAGGAAGCAACAATATTGGGGGGAACAGGGTGGCTCGGGCAGGGATGATTCTCAAATTATAGCTTTTGCCTTTGTTTTTTGGCTTTTGATTTTTTGGAGCTCTGCACCCGAGGCTCATACCATCCTGTTTAGCCTCCCAGGTGCAGGCACTGGTCATAACGCAACCAGCTTTGATTATAGTTTTTGTTTTGTTTTAGGTATAGCGTGACCTTCATGTATGTAAGCATTTCACATCAAGACATTAAGCCAAACTGGGGTTGGAGCACTAAAAAATTGATGAAATAGCCTCACATAGAATCTTTTCAAATCACATCTGAGTGCTGCGTTCTGGCAATACATCCAGTCAGGTATATTCTAAAGAAAGCTTAAAAAAAAAAAAAAAAAAAAAGCCTTTACTCCATAGGTTTTTGATAGTAGTATCAAAATTGTTTTCGATTTTTTTTTCAATTTTTATTATTTTTATTTATTTTGTATTTGTGTGAGAGCAGGAGAATGAGAGCACAAGAAAGAGACAGCAAGCGTACATAACGCTGCACATGTGTGATGGTCAGAGGACAACTTTTGGGAGTCCTCCACCATGTCAATCTTGTGGATTGAATTCAGGTTGTCTTTGTGGCAGGGACCTTCACCCACTGAGCCAATGCTTTGAATCATTAATGTAGATGAAGGGTACAGCAAATGAATAGATACGTCAGTGTCATCAAGAACTAAAATTTGGGGGCTGCAGAGATGGCTCAGTGGTTAAGAACACTGGCTGTTCTTGCAGAAGACCAGGGTTCAAATCTCAGCACCCACATGGCAGCTAACAACTGTCCATAACTCCAGTTCCAGGGGATCCAACAGCCTCTTCTGTCCTCTGTAGGCATTGCACAACATGGGTGCACTTACCTACAGGCAGGCAGCACACACATATACATAAAAATAAAAATGATAAATATTAAAAAAAAAAAAAAGCACTGGCTGCTCTTCCAGAGGACCAGGGTTCAGTTCCCAGCACCCACATGATGGCTAACAACCCTGTGACTAACAACATTCCTTAATTCCAGTTTCAGGGAATCAGATGTGCTCTTCTGACCTCTGCAGGCATTGCACACGAGTGTACTTACATACATACAGGCAAAATACTCAAACACATTAAAAATAATAAATCAAGAACTACAATTTTGATAAGGGCAACCAGCTGACTACTAGTTCCCCCCACTGAGCCTGCTAATTACAATTCCAAGGCCCACTTGGGTTCCCAGGCTTTGGGTGACACCCTAACCCCTGGTGTTTAAGAGTTAACAAACCTCATCCCTGCATCTAACACAAATTGGGGGCCTCCCCTGAGCCAGGAGGTGGGGGGGGGGCGGTGTCCACAGGATTTTCAAATGCTGACACTGAAGGGTCTTTGAGCTAAGCCCAGGATGCTGAAACGCCTGAAGGAAACCTCCCAGAACCCCCACCCCTCCTGAGGCACACCAGTCATCAGATGGCTTTGCTCTCTGTGGAATGAAACTGACAGCAATGGCCCCTGGGTTACTGTAAGTGGTGCCAGCTGAACACACAGAGACAAGGTAGTTTATAAGCAGTGAGACAAAGGTCAGTGATACTCAAGAGGGTCCTGCATCAGGATCTGGCTGAGAGAACTAAACAGGGTCAGCTAGACAGCGCCCATCCTGGAATCCCAGCTCTAGGACCATCCCTCACAGAGCTCCATGGCCCACTCGCGAGGTCTGATAACCCAAATCCTGGCTCTGCCGCCAGGACTGACTCCAGGCGAGTCATTGTGCCTGCCCATGGATGGTTTCTCATTGAGAAATGAATATCAAGTGTCCCAAACCCACAGAACTCTGGTATGAATAATATGATGTGCTCTGGATCTAGCATCTGGAGGTGCTAGGGTGCATGCCCTCAGCCCCTCCTCAGCACTCAGGAATCAGAGGCTGCACTTCAACAAGCTCCCAGGTGCCACTAGTGCACCCTTGAGTTCTCAAAGCATCCCCAGATGTACCAAGTGACAGCAGAAAACGGCCCTGGCTGCACCTGCCTGAGGGTGACAGCTTATTCTCTGTAACATGTTGTCTGTGACAGGTTAGCTGGTGAGAAACCCCAAGGACAAAGAGGTGGACAAAGGGCAGCCCGCATCACTTTGTCCTTTTCTACTTTATTACTTCAAATTAACAACCACGATAAAGCTCAAAAAAGTCCAATATTTACACAGGAAAAAAGTACAAAATTCCCCCCAAAGTTCTTCAGTAATTTTTTTTCAGTTTTTTAAATTACAAAGTAATAAAAAGTTTTGCTCTTTAATTAAAAAAAAAAGGGAAAAGGGAAACAGAGGTAAATAAATTAGGAAATACACACACCAAGGAAACAAACAAAAGTAAAATAAAACCAAAACCAAGTGTTAACCAGGAAGGATGGATAAATCCAACACTTAGCCCTGACCCCAGGCTCCTCCTCAGAAGTCAGGACCTGGGAAGGGGGAGGACCGTGGTGACTGTCAGGACTAGGATAGTAGTTGTTAACCCAGAGCCAATGTCACCTGGGGGCACACTCCCCAGACTTGCCCTAAGATCGGGACTGGAGAATGGCGCTGCCACACGTTGGCATCTAGGGACAGGTGGTGACAAGGACCCTGAGGGATGTGGAGATCATTGTCCATGCCACCTTGTCTTTAGGGGCATGAGAACAGAAACTTGGCCAGGCAGGAGAGAGCGGGCCACCTACTGCTGTGGAAAATACAGGTCTAACACACACTCACACACGCACACACGCACGCACACACGCACACACAGGCACACAAGGCATTTCAGCCCACCACTTCACCGTCCCCTCAAGGTCTATAGAGAGGTGACAGGGGGACTCGAATGCTCAGGGGGCAACTGGGAAAGCCCGACACAAAGCTGGCCGCTGGCTGTGCAGAGGGGCTTCAGCTGCACATGTCTTCTTGGATCCAAGGCTCAAACAACCCCGCAGGACTCATCTTCTGGCCAAACCAGTCCCCGACTGAGTGCCTCAGGCGCCTCCAATGGCCGCATGTCCCATTAGGAGGGCTTCAGCCCTGCATGTGGTGGGTGGTGGTGGGGACAAGTGGCCAAGAGTGTGACCCATATCGTTGGCAGCCTTCAGGTTGGGAGCAGTGGGCAAGTGAGAGGACAAGAATCCTCGGTGCTAAGGACATCTCATCTTTTTGCCGTTGGCAAAATAAATCAAAGAAACAAAATCCATTGTTGATTTTGTGCTGGGTTTTTTTCTTTCCTTTTTGTTCATTTGAGTGGTTCTTTTTTTTCTGTCTTTGTTTTGTTTTTAAGGAAAATACAGTGAAGACACTACAAGAGCAATAAAGAGAAGAGATTAGGTAGCCATCTGCCAGACCCCCTTTAGCTCCTGTCTTCTTGTCCCCAAGGCCATCTCTCCCTCTTGGGGCCCAGAGTCTGGCTTGAGCAAGCCCAGCACACAATTGATGGTCTACTGCCCTGAGAGGGAAACCAACTTGCTCTTCTGTCCTAGTGAGCTGGCCACTCCTAGTCACTTGTCTTCCTGCCTTGCCAAGAACAGACTAGCTGTGAGTGAATTTCTGCAAAGTGAATCCTGCTTAGGGTATAGAGCTGAGTCCTCTGCTAGGTGAGCTACTGCCAGAGGCCCCCATCAACATGTACCAGGAGCACCCTTAGCCCTTTCCCCAAATCAGGTCAATGGATCCATACTACATAGTGGCTTCTGGGCCTCAAGCAGCCAAGGGTTGTCCCATCCAGACTCACCTTGGCCAGAGGTCTCTTCTTGGGTGCAGAGTCAACCAAGGGCCTTTTCTACATTCTGGCCCTGTTCTAGGGGTTTTGCACAATTTAGTGTATTCATTCAACAGCCCAGAGGTAGAAGCAGGCTGTGGCCTGGTCTCTGCTAGGAACCAGCTTTCCAGAAAGTTCTGAGTAGAGGATCATGGACAAGCCCAAGAGCAGAGATACAGTTTCCCAGAAGTTGTTAGTCCCAGAGCCAGGACTGTTCCAGGAAGATGAAAGACTCTGAGATCTAAAGCTTCCTTGAGGAGATTTGTTTTGGGGTACATGGTGACATTTGCCACTTCCTCTACCCCAAGTACCACATGCTGCCCTCCTCCTGGGGCCCTCAGCAGTCACCAACACTCACCTAAGCAAACACTGGTCCACGGTGGCTCTCCTCACTTCCCAAGATGGTCAAATGGCACGCTTGTCTTCAAGAGGGGGAGCAGAGAGACAAGTAAGCTTCAAGCAAGTCTCTGAATGACTGATAACAGTGATTCTGAAAAGTCTCTCCCCACTGTGAGCTCCACCCATCACACCAGGCTACTCAATCCAAGGGCAGGGCTATGAGATCTCAGGGATCTGAGACTGTTTTGCAGATGGAGCACTGCCAGGAGCCAGAACAACAATTCCAGGCTACACCCAAGTCCAAGGCCAAAGACAGTTCAACCCCAGGGTTGGCCCCTCGAGCAGGAGGGAGGTAGGTTCTACCTCTGCCAGGCCCTCCTCCCAATGTTCTGAGTCCAAATGTGCCACGTTAAGTGTGGTCACCAGCTAGGACCTCTCTCCCTCCTCCATCCCCTGCTGTCACCAGTGCTGATGGCTGGTTTTCTAATGGCAAGGGGTGTGAGCAGCTTGTTTCTGAGTCCCTTGCTGTCCACCCCGATTGGGTCTTGAGAGCAAGCTGGGGTACTAGTGCTATCACTTGTTGGGGGCAGTTATTTCATTGAGGCTGTTTCTCACTTTGCTCAATGAAACAGGGCTAATTAGTCCCAAGACGATTAAGCCAGGCCAAGTTCCAGATACAGGGTACTCAGACAGGGGAGGAAAGGACAGAGCCAAGAGGTCGGACCAACACGGGGAATCTCCAGGAGGTCCGCCATGGCCCAGAGGGGCCGGGAGAGGGGCCAGGGCAAGAGTTCACCTGCGAGGCTGAAATCCGGGAGACCTCTTGCCGTCCAGTGAGGTCTGAGGATGAGACATTGGCAGGCGCGCCTCTGTGGAGCCTCATGCTCACCTTCCTCTCCCGGTCTGCCCGTGAGATCGCTCTGGGAGAAGTATTGCCTGGAGGGAGGGCAGGGAGCCACCCTCAGTGTGGGCACAAGCGAGACCCCTTGGCTCCAGCCCAAGGTTCAAGACCCCCACTGACCAGCTTGTTGAATTCGGGAGGCTGGGGTGGAAGCCACAGGTTCGGCTGCACTGCGGAGCCGGTTGGCAGTGGCCCCGGTGGGTGGGCCAGGGGGCAGGGCTCGCGTCGCGGAACCCCGCAACTGCCCCATCCTCTCCTCTCGCTCGTGTTCTCGTCGCTCGCGGTCCATATCCTCGGGATTCCGTGCCGCACCCTAAAGGAATTTGAGAAGAAACACCAGTCGGCCCCTTGAAGCCAGTGCTCCACAACCCAGACCCCTAGTAGAAGAGAGCAGGGGAGAGGCGGGTGGGCAGCTCAGAAAACTGGTTCGGCCTCCTTCCCACAGAGTGGGATCCATGCTCTGAGAAAGTTGGAGGTCACTCTCGATCATAGCTCATAGAGGTGAAGTCACCCAACTACCCAGAGAAAGGAGGTAACAGGGCAGAGAAGCACAGAGAGCTCAGCCTACCCTGGTTGATGCCCCTAGGATGACCAAGGACACCTTTTGGTCCTCCCAACCTGGCCCCCCTGTGTACCAAGCGCTCTCAGTCTCTCCAGGTTCCCAACCAAGCAGGGAATGCATTCAGAGGCCCACCTAGCTGAGAGACAGTTCATAGTCAAAGAAGAAAGGGCAAATCCAGTCAGAACTCCAAGGAAGGCAGAACCAGGACTGTCCCCAGGTCCCCCAGTGCCCAGAGGGCTGCCTTTTCCTGGCTCCCAGACTTGGCCATGGCTCCTGCTATGGGATGACAGCCAGGAAACCCAGGGGACTCTGGTAACACTGCTGCCTGGAAGCCCAGGGGAGTCAAAGAAGCAGCCAGGCTAGAGGGCCCATGGTGGAAAGCAGCCCTCAGGTAAAGCTTGAGTCCCAGGGACCTGCCCTCTAGCTGCTGCCACCCAAGTACAGGAGGAAGGGAGAAAGACCCAGAGAAGAGCATGGTGTGGGTACAGCGCCTGGCTGAGTTACCTAGCTGGTCCTGGGGCCGTCCACAGGGAAGGGCAGGGGGCTGGCGAGAGGGGGGCCGCATCTGTGGAGGAGAGAGCTACAGGCTGAGTTGGGGGTCTGTTCATGGGCCATGGGATGTGGGATCCACAAACCCATGTCTTTCTGGGCAATGGCTAACAGGCCCTGTTGCTCTTGGAAATGGAGAGAGGACTGTCTTCAGGCACCCCCAGGGGAATGGCAGAGTTCAGAATGATCCCTAAATCTAGGGAAGCCAAGCTGAGCAAGTGCACCCCCTACCCGATCACTAGCACTCTGATCCCTTCCTGAGGTCCCCTCTGAGGTGGGCTCTGAAGTCAGAAGTGAAGCAGGGGTGCTGCCGCCTTTATCCTTACTTGGCCTGGTTCTAGAGCCTTGTGACCTGCCTGGGGTCACACAGCTAAAGCAGAGTTGGGGCCAGCCCTGCCACTGAGCTCCATTCTGCCCCTCAAAAGGTTGCTGTTCAGAGACCTGCCTTGGACATCCCCAGTCCTCCACTCAGAAACCAGGGCCTAGGGCGGCCAGGCCTCTACCCACTCACTCGCTGTCTGGCAGACTCAGTCAGAACACAGTACAACAAGGGCCACAGCACCCAGGGTTCTTCTTGTGGGCAGAGGCACACTGACCCCACAGGGTAGAAATCATTTCAGTCCTTTGTTAGAGAAACGGAGGCTCAGTGAGGCTAAGGGCTAAGGTGCAGAGCCCCACCACCAGTAGCCAGGTAGATGGCTAGATCTGGCTCTCACAGCTCCAGCAGGCTCAGGCCACAGCTGGTCCCACACTCGAAAGGAGGTGCTGTGTTTCCATTGAAACTGACTGACGCATCAAGAAATGCACACCAGGGAGATTCCACAGCCTTTATTTGCCCATAAGAAAGCACAAAGGTCAATGTCACAGTCAACAAGCATCCAGTTCTGTCATGAATGTCTGTCCTGGACTATGTGACACTTCCTCCTGGCCAGAATGGATGGTGGCTGTGTGTGCTTGGAGAAGTATCCCAGGTTTCAGGCATGTGGAGATCATTCCAGTGCCCTGATGTGGAACATGGGGAGGTCATTCCAAGGTCAAGGGTAGAATCCTTCCAGTTCATTGCTCACGGAGTCCCACATGGTCCTATCTGCTGGGAAGTCCTAGTGACGACTTGCTTCTTGCAGGGCAGGTGGGAGGGCCTGGCTTTGGGGTGATGGAAATCTCTACTGCACATCCTGTGGGGGCTCCCGTTGCTGGAGATGGTCACACGGTGACAGGGTCACACACAGTGGAGGCAAAGGCTGTCCAGCTTTGGACTCCAGAGTCTATTTCCAAGAGGACACCAGGGAGGGTATTAGAGAACCAGCAACGGGGCAGGGAGGGTGCACCTGGCTTAGCTTGAGATCTTGACGGCTGGCCAGTCCCATGAGGGACAGCTGTCCACAGAACTTTCTGGGATATCAAATGTTCCCATTTGCCATGCTGGATGTGGCAGCCACTAGCCAGCCACTTGTGGCTCGTGACAACTTGAAATGTGGCGGATGTGACTGAGGAACTACAGTTTCCATTCCCCTTAGTTTTAGCTAATGAAAACTTAGCAGCACATGGTCAGTACAGTTAAGGTTTAGACTGCAAAATCCATTCTTGGAGCTTTACTGAGTAGAAGGGTCAAGCTCATCCTATAACTGAACTCAGAGGTGGCTTTCTGTAGGAAGCATCTGGTGCCCAAGGCCTTGAAAACCCTATGGTGAGGAAGAGCTAGACCCATGTTTATGTCCTTGACCATGCTCTGAGCTGGAAGGTGCCCCACTGCCCACCTCCTGCCCCCTTCCTCAGAGAGGAAAGCCACAGGTTTGTCCTCAAGGTCTCCAAGAGGCTCCCATTTTCTGCTTGACCTTTGTCCCCTTTCCTTACAGAACAGACCCAAACTGGGAGAGAAGAGCCCAAGATCAATGTGTAATCTTGGCATTAGATTCATTCTTGGCCACTCTAAAAAGAGGCACACAGGTATGAAGTGTGGGAGGTGTTTAATGAGTTCAGATTCAATACAGAGATGGCAAATGAGATCTAGATGGAGCCAGGACTTGTGTTAGTGTCATCATGCCCCTCCCAGGCAGCACCACGATCCCTTCTTCAGGCTTATTCTGGCCTTCTGGCAGCTGGTTCATTCCTGAGAATCCCATGTAGGGCCTTTTTTTCACCACACCCTCTCCACTGAACACCCTCTCTCAGGAACAGGGTGCCATACCCGCCATCCCAAGGGATGCTTCCTCAGGTTTGACCCCGATGGGCCCAGGCACACCTGGTGGTGTCAGAACTGGGGCCCTGGAGTCCACATCATAGGCCAATAGTTTTGGGGGGGCGGTTGCTCCACCTCCTCCACAGGCCTATCTGGGAGTCTTTGGGTGCCCAGGGGCGCCGGGCACCTGGAAAGGACAGAGAGAGCACAGCTGAGGCTAAGTCTTCATGCTTGCTGGCTAAGTTGCAAATCTTGGAAGGGCCAGGCCTCAGAAGGTCCTTACCAGTACGTGGGTGAGTACGTGGGCCTGGCGCAGGGCCAGGGGCGGGGGCAGGGTGATGCAATAGCTTCCTTGTCTCGGGGCTGAGCCTGGCTCGAGGAAGCCCCCTTTTTCCAGAAGAGATGTGAAACAAGATACATGATTTCACGGATCCTGGAGTTCTAGGCACGATTGATGAACACTTCTCCCCACCCCACCCCTGGGACCCTTAAAAGAGAGAGACAGAACACGTGCCTAGCAAAACCCAGGGGCCCATGACCAGGAACAAAGAAGCCACTCCAAAAGGGTCCAGGCTGGCCAGAGAGGCCTCAGTGAGGGCAGCTGCCTGGGACGCACACAACAAGAGAAGCAGGAAGGTGCAAACAGCCATCACAGCAGCAGGGGGGGCAGCCAGTGCCATCCATACCCCACCATGGGCACCCAGGAAGGACTCGAGGCCATGCCAAGTCCTCCCCAGTCTGACAGAAGGTAGCCCCCTCCCTAGGCCCTGCCCCCTATGGTAGCACACTCTGTCTATCCCAAGGCAGCTGGAGATGCGGGGTTCTGGTATTCCTGTGAGGTCACTCACACCGTCTAGCTCATATCTCCCGTCTGGAGGGAGGCCCGCCCCCCACCAAGTCACCCTGACCTTATGAGTCAGGGCCTGCCCTGTCCAGTCCCCCAAGCCCGCCTTGGCCTGCTGGTGACTCACGAATTTGAGCATGTTCCAGTCAAAGACGTAGTCGTAGGAGAAACCCTGCCGGTGGAAGAGGTTGCGGAAGAGCTGGCGCAGGTAGGAGTAGTCGGGCTTGTCATCGAACCGCAGGGAGCGGCAGAAATTGAGGTATGTTGAGAACTCAGCTGGTGGGAGTTCAAGGACAGAAAAGGGCACTGTGAGGTTCATGCTCCCAGGAGCCTCCAACAGCTACCACTGTCCTAGGTACTCACTGTCTCTACGTTAGTGTCAATCTATACGGGTGGGATGAAAAATAAACAGAGCCTAGCCTGCCTGTGAGCACAGGTACCGTGGGGGAGCCTAGTGCACAGCTCTCCATCTGTCCAACTCTGGGGTTTTGGCCACCAGGTCAACAGCTGTCATAAACTCAAAGGCTATTCAAGAGTCTGATGGGGGTGCACAGTCCCATCGTGGTCTAAGCCTCAAGAAGGCAGCTTTCACTTCCTTAAACAATTCAGGCTGAGGCTGGACCCCTGAGATGAGGCATAAGAAGGGGTTGGGAACACTTGGTATGTAATAGCGAGGCCAAGGGAGCCCAGGCATCCTAAATCTCTGGTAGGTGCCAAGGTCATGGTTGGCCCCGTCTAGAGGTGAGGTGGCCTGGTCTTGCCCTCTGAAAGAAAAGCCCTCCCTACTGACTACTCACAGGGATAGCCTTTGCAGAGGACCTCGATGGGTGTCGACATCTTCTTCTCACTGATCCGCTCGTACTTCTGACGCTTGGTGGCTGCTTTGAGGCCCTGCCAGGGCAGGGAACCCAGGTTGAAGTACATGAGCACGTAGCCCAGGCTCTCCAGGTCGTCTCGACGGCTTTGCTCTGCAGAGGGTCGAGGGCGAGTCAGGCTGTGGTCCTAACCACGTGCACCCAGCCCTCACTACTCCTCCTCAGGGCCCACTGGCTCCCTGCCACTCTCCTGCAACTGCAGCCATTCCCTTCTTCTTCCAGACTGCCTGAGGCACAGCTTTCGCACTTTTTCAGCCCAGTTTTTCCAGTCTAGGTACTATTTCACTCAACAACTTGTGTGGGCACCCACCACCCCCTTGCCTGGTTTGCCTCATGCTAAAGGCTCACACTATGACATGAGACAGGGCTGGGGTTAAATCCAGCCCTAGCATTCATTAAGCTACATTCCCTTAAGTACCATTTCCCAGCTGCACAAACTGGGAAACACTGCCACCCACTCAGTGGAACTGCTAAGGGAGACATAATATGAACCTCTGCTTAGGAACAAGTCCAGGTTAGGGCCAGATGGGTGGGGACCTTCTCAGAAAAATCCCAGTGGTCTCTAACCCGGGTAGGGGATGTGGGCCCGTGCCAGCCAGCACCCACAGTGTACTTGCTCAGGCTTGGCTCACTCACCAATGCCCAGGTGGGTGTTGATGGAGGCATAGCGGGCAGTGCCAGTCAGGTTCTTGTTTTCCCGGTAGGGAATGTGCTGGTGGGTGCGGGCGTCTCGGTACTTCTTGGCCAGGCCAAAGTCGATGATGTAGACCAGGTTGCCTTTCTTCCCCAAGCCCATGAGGAAATTGTCAGGCTTCACGTCCCGGTGGATGAAGTTCTTGGAGTGGATGTACTCAATGCGGCTGATCTGGGAAAGATGAGGGAACAGCAAGTCACTCAGCAAGTGTTCAGGAGAGGCCTTCACCAAGGGCTCTGTGGAAGGGCTGGGGCTGAAGAGGTGGCAAATTTAAGCATGGGCTGTGCCCTAGCCAGGGAGCAAGACCTCAGTATGAAAGGCGGTTTCAAGGGGTGGCCAGGCAAGCACATGTGGATGAATTATAAAGTTCACAAAACATGCTGAGAGACAGGGAAAGAGAAAGCCCAAAGGTAAGAGGCAGTGGGAAAGGCAGCCAGGCCCTACAGAACACTGCCTGGCTCAACCCTCACAGGACTTGGGGAGCCAGGGACACAGAGTCAACCAGATGGGGGTAGGGAGAGAGAAGGGAAGGTGAAGGAAGCCTAAACTTAGCAGGAATGAGAGAGATGAAGCATGAGATAGGAATCCAAAGGCCGCAGGTCAGGCAGATACAAAGTCCTCTCTTCAAGAGGTTTTTATCAGTGAGTGCCAGCCCATGCCTGTAATCCCAGCACTTGAGAGGCTAAGGCAGAATTACCACAAGTTCCAAGCTAGCATAGAGTAAGACTCTATCTCAGAGAGATAGAGAGGAAGGAGGAGAGAAAGACAGAGAGACAGAGAGAGAGGTATAAAATTCTAAGATTTCACCAGGCGTGGTAGTGCACACCTTTAATCCCAGCACTGAGGAGGCTGAGGCAGGCAGATCTTTATGAGTTCAAGACCAGCCTGGTCTACATAGCAACTTCCAAGTCAGCTGGGGCTACAGGGAGGCCCTGTCTCAAAAAGAGCAAAAACCAAAAAAATTTTATTTTCTGTGTATGAGTATACAGCCTGCATGTAGTATATGTAGTATAGTATAGTATAGTGCAACTGTGTTGTGCAGTGCCCTTGGATGTAAGAAGAGGGTGTTGGATTTCCTTGGAACTGGAGTTACAGACAATTGATAGCCAACATGTGGGTGCTGAGAATCAAACCCGGGTCCTCTGTAAGAATAGCCAGTGCTCTTAACCACTGAGCTATCTCTCCAGCCCCATGTTTTGCATTTTTAAAAGAAGCAGAGTTGGAGTTTTATTAAGAAGAGGTTTTAGAGTTGGGCGGGGTGTACACCTTTAGTCCCAGCATTCAGGAGGCAGAGGTAGGCAGATCTCTGTGAGATGGAGGCCAGCCTGGTCTACATAGTAAGTTCCAGGTCAGCTGGGACTACAGGAAGACCCTCTCTCTCTCTCAAAAAAAAAAAAAGGTTTTAGCAGGATAAAGAGATGGCTCAGTTGATAAAGTGCTTAACTGCATGTCTATAACCACAGCATTGACAGTTAGGAAGGCAGGGAGAGACAGAGATATGCAGATCCCTGGTATTATGATGCTGGCCAGCTAGTCTAGTTGAATTAGTGAGCTCCAAGTTCAATGAGAGATTGTATCTCAAAAAAATAAGAAGGGGACTAGAGAGATGGCTCAGCAGTTAAGAGCACTGGTTGTTCTTACAGAGGACCTGGGTTCGATTCCTAGTACCCACATGGTGGCTAATAACTGTCTGTAACTCCAGTTTAGGAGACTCCAAGGCCCCCTTCTGTCCTCTGCAGGCATTGCATGACACAGATGAACTTGCACAAATGTAGGCGATACACTCATACACATAATAATAATAAAAAATTTTTAAATATTTTATTATTATTATTTTTTTAATGAGTATGAGTGCATTGCCTGTCTGTATGTGAGTGCGCCCATGTCATCGAAGGCCAAGGAGGCCAGAAGAGGGGTTCGGATTCCCCTGGAACTGGAGTTAAGGATGGTTCATAGCGGCCATGTGGGTGCTGGAAATCAAACCTGGGTCCTCTGCAAGAGCAGTCAGTGCTCTTAACCACTAAGTCATCTCTCCAGCCCAATAAAATTAAAAAAAAACTTTGCCCCATAACACGCAAGGGTTCCCACATGTACATGTGCATATACACAGGTGTATACATACATACACACACACACACACACACACACACACACACGTTTTAACACAGATTCAAGCAGGGGTTTAACAAAGATGTCTTCAGGGAAAGGATAAAACACATCCAAGTGTGGGTGTAGGCTCCTCAAGGGAGAGTGGCCTGGTTTTATCTTCTGAACAGAGCTTTCTTCTGTGTTTCAAGGGCTGCAGGACCTGACACCTGCTCTGGCCCGGGCATTGCATAGCACCCCACTTAATCCCCATGGTAACCTGGTAAAGGGGAGGTGCAAACCAGACGGTTAAGGCTCAGCAGACTTAAGCCATTCACCTCGGGTCAGGCACTGCGATGGGACTTTACAATCACACAGGGCCACAGTCTCAGGCCTACCCCAGGAGGCAGACTTGGCCTGGAGCTGAGCCTGGAATGTATATGTTAAAGAAACAGCCCAGGGTTCTCCAGTGGGTGGCCAATGTCCCCTGGCCTGCCCTAGGTCCAACATCTGAAGGTGGGATGCAGAGCTGGTATCTAGTGCCCACTGGCACAATGGGGAAATGGGCTGGAAGGGAAGTGGTTCACACAGCAGGAGAGTGGGGAGGTAGACACTCACCATCTGGTCGGCCAGTAGCAGCACCGTCTTGAGGCTAAACTTGCGGGAACAGAAGTTGAAGAGGTCCTCGAGGCTGGGCCCTAGAAGCTCCATGACCATCACATTGTAGTCGCCCTCGGCCCCACACCACTTGATGGATGGGATTCCCACTGAGGCCAGGGAAGAGGGGCTCAGTGAGGGGTCCTTACTCCCCACCCATGTCCTTTGCACTGTCTTCACCTTGCTCTCCACCAGGAACCTCAGCCTCCCCCACCCCCACCTTATGCATCTTTCCCTCATTCCCTGCCCCACCACAAATATCTCTCCCCTCTTTTTGCATCCTCCACCTGACTCTGAGTACTGCCCCTGGCCCCCTCATTCTGTAACCCCACCACTCAATGCCCTACTCAGGCCTTACCTCCCACTTTCTGCATCTTCCCCCAACCCTGCTCTCAGTCCTCCCTCTAGCCTTACTTCTCCCCCTCACTGCCCTACCCCAGCCCCCTCCCATTCTGCACCTCCTCACTCAGCAACCCAGCTTCAACTGTCCCCATTCTGTATTCTCCTACTCCCTACCCTAATCTCGGCTCCCTCCATTCTACATCCCCCACCCGGCCTCACCTCCCCCCTGCATCATCTTGTAGAACTTGCTCTCGATGTGGAGCTGGGGGTGCTTCGTTTTCACACATTCAAGCTTGATGGCTACTTCCTCACCAGAGGCAATGTTGGCACCTGCCAGTGACAGGGGAAGCAAAGGACCAGAGTCACTCTGGGATGGCCAGGGGATCCCCACCCATCTAGCACTGACGGTGCTGGGACCCAGGCCTGGAGTAACCTGGGCCTCACTGGCACTGGGAGGGGTTGAAAAGAAGCATGGCACTGCTGGACACAGGGGGGCAAAGCTTCCTGAGCAGCATGTGGGATAGGAGTGATACACCCTGGGCTGCTTAGATACCACGGGTCAGGAGGGCGTGATGCCTGGAAGGGGACAAAAGGCTTGCAGATCACCAAGGGAGGAAACTTAATCCTAGAGACAGGGAGGTCAATGGGGCACACTGGGTGTGGAGAGTCACAGAGACAAAGAGGGGCCAGGAGCCCAATGAGGTTGGGATGCAGAGGGTAAAATACTCCATGACAACCCTAAGTGGAAGGCAGTTCAAGGAATGTACCCAATAATCAGCCCCCATTCCACCTAGGCCAATGTTAACATCTTCGAAGGCCCCACATTTGAACCCAGCATCTTCTCATCACCCATTTGATTCTCATCCCCATTTCACAAAGAAGAAACTGTGGCTCAGCTAGGGTCCAATGGCTAGTAAGTGATGAAATGGAGAGTGGACCAAGCTTCTGAGTCCAGGCCTGAGGGTCCTGTCACACCACTGCCTCTCCCCACCCCCTCCTAGCTTCCCATTAGATACTTTGCCTAAGAAACAATGCACAGCCCAAGGACCAGCTCTCAGCTAGGGCCCAGTCCATGGCTCAAGTCCAGAAAAGCTAAGTATGGTAGCTCACACCTGCACTCCCATAAGGTTGGAGGGGAGAGAGCTGAGACAGGAGGATTTGCCCGAGTTCAAAGTCAGCTTGGGATACACAGCAAAAAACCTGTTTGAAAAGGAGGGAGGGAGGTAAGGCCCACCCAGAAGCAGAGCCTTGTAGAAATGGAGAGAGGAATAGTTACCAGGAAATGGGGAGAAGAGAGGTGAGACACTGGGGCGAGGGAAGGGAGAGAAAAAAGGCAAATCCATGGACAGTTGCCAGAGGCAGGAACTATTCTCAGGAAGAATGGTACATGTCTAAGAACTAGCAAAGGTGGTGGCTGAACAGCACTATGGTAAGCACCTTTGATTTTCTTGATTTTGGTCTTGTGAGTTAAGGTCTTGCTATGTAATCCAGGCTGGCCCAGAACTTGCGATCCACCCATCTCAGCCTCCCAAGTGCTGGAATTATGGGCATGTACCACCGTACTTGGCTTTGAATTGTACACTTAAAAATGCCTGGTTTTGGAGCTGGCTGGATGGCTCAGCAGGTAAAGAGGCTTGTCACCAACCCTGACAACCTGAATTTGATTCCCAGAAACAACATGGTAGAAGGAAAAAACTCACTTCCAAAAAGTTGTCCTTTGACCTCCACGCACACATGCACATACATACATAAATAAAGATAAGCCAAAAATAAAGTTTCCCTTCTCTTCAAAAACAGAACCCCTTCAGGGTAGCAAAAACACCAGAAATAAGGCTGAAAAAAACACATTCATTTCTTATCACAGGCAAACAGCTAATGGTCAGGAAAAAGACTCAAGGGGAAACAGGACAGAGGATGTGAACAGATTCTTCCCAAAACTATTTCTAATGGGAATAGCATCCTCCCAGGATGCTCAGCCTCCAGAGAATGCAAATGAAAGGGGCATGGAAGACAATTCAGCAGGATTATCACAAAGACCACAAGAAGGCAGGGCTAAAGGCCAACTGAGCTTTCCTCTTCACATGATGGGAGGATGACTTTCCTCCAGCCAGCTGGGTCAGGCACCTCCACTTCTGAGGAGTTAGCCAACATTCTTTTTAAATAATTTTTTTAGGATTTTTATTTTTTAATATTTTGTTTATGTTTTTATGTGTATGAGTGTATTGTCTGCATGTATGTGAGTGCACTGGTATCCTGCAATTGCCGTGGAGGTCAGAAGAGGGCGTCAGATACCCCTGGAACTAGAGTTAAGGATGATTTGTGGCCACCATGTGAGTGCTAGGAATTGAACTCAGGTCCTCTGCAAGAGCAGTCAGTGCTCTTAACTGCTGAGCCATCTCTCTAGCCTGGATTTTTATTTTTTAAACTGGGCATGGTAGTTCACACCTTTAATCCTATCAATTGGGCGGGGGGCCAGAGGCAGGCAGAGATCTATGAATTCAATGCCAGCCTGATCTACATAGCCAACACCTGACCAGCCAGAGCTACATAGTAAGATCCTATCTCAAAAAGGAAAAAATATGTATGTGTGTATTTTAAAATTTTTAAAGTATGTATTATGGATAGGTGCACATGGAGTAAAAGTGACCAGGGATGCCAGAGGTGTCAGATACCCCTAGAGCTGGAGCCATACGTAGGTGGTTGTAGGTCATACAACATCAGTTCTGGGAACCAAGAACCAAACTCGGATCCTCTGTAAGAGCTGCTGTGCCAACTCTCCAGCCCCATTAGCCGACATCCTTGCATGGTGCAAAAAGAGGCCCAGCTAAGGCTGCCCACTGTGGAGCATTTGCAATAAGCAAAAGCTTGGAAAACACCCAAATGTCCGTCTTTCAGGGACTGGTTAAATAAAGAATAGCCCATCCATGACACAGAACACAATCACAGGAATGAGGAAGCACTTTCTTTGCAGAGGAGGAAGCTCTCTAAGATACAGGAAGTGAGAAAGCCAAGGATGGAACACTCCTTTCAGTAACAGTGTCTAAGTGTCTGTGCCCAGTTGTGTCTACATAAAGAAACACTGAAAAAAGAAACATGAGAGATGGGGGGAGGGGAAGTGCGCACTGGATAGTTATATGCTGCCACCTCTGCACTTTTGCTGAGATGTAATAAAGTGTAAGAAAGTTCACTGGCACTGCTCAACTCTGTTTTTCAGTATGTTTACAAGGTGATATGACCATGGTACAATCAACTTGAGAATGTTTCCATCACCCCCTCACATGCCCGTTAGGACTCATGACCCAACTTCCCATAGCCCCCAGCCCCTGGTGACTACTTTCCATCTATAGATGTGCCTTTCTGGACACTTCACTGAAACAAGCTTATATCACATGGTCTTCTTAGCGCTTTCACTTAACATGTTTTTTTTTTTTTTTAATGTGTATGAGTATACTGCCTGCATGTATGTGAGTGCATCTGTGTAGTGCAGTGTCTCGGAGGTCAGAAGAGGGCTTCCAATTCCCCTGGAACTGGAGTTAAGGACAGTTCATAGCTGCCATGTGGGTGCTGGGAATCGAACCTGGGTCCTCTGCAAGAGCAATCCGTGCTCTTAACTGCTGAGCCATCTCTCCAGCACCTTAACATGTTTTAACAGCTGGTTTTGCATATGTATTTTGATTTTAGAGCCAAGAAAAAGAAAAATAGATTAAGAGGTTAAATTCAGGGAGCAACTAGAGGCTGGGTTTGCAAATTGTACTCCAGAAAACTTTTTTGGGGGGCTAGGTGTGGTGACACACGCCTTTAATTCCAACATTTGGGAGGAGAGACAGGCAGGTCTCTGTGAGATCCAGGCCTGCCTGGTCTACACAGAGAGTTCCAGGGCAGCTGGGGCTACAGGGAGACCCTGTCTCAAAAAAGAACTTTTTAAAAGTTATTATGTATATACATGTGGGGGAGCATGTAGCGGTCTGTAGAGTCATACCTTCCTTCTACCTTAACATGGGTTCTAAGAAATGCAAGGCTGCCACACTTGTGTAGGAAGGACTTTTACCGCTGAGCCATTTCTTCTGCCCCTAAACTGTACTGTGGACTCTCACTGAACCTGGAGCTTGTCCATTCAGTCAGACTGGCTGGCCAGCAAACCCCAGGGATCCTCCTGTCTCTGCCTCTGCCCTCCCAGTGCTAAGATTACAGGCACATACCACCAAACCAGGCTTTTTCTTTTTAATGTGGATGAACAGTGGCCAGCCTTGCTGGGTCTCGTGCTTATGGGACAAGCTCATTTCTCCCCTAGCTCTCTGTTACATGCTTTCAACACATCAACAGTCATTGTTCCATAGAGCCAACAGATTCCTGAGGTCTGTAAACATGTGGCACAGTAAGATAACTGGGGTACCCTGGAATCCCCTGGTGTGCCCATCTCACCATGGCATCAGAGGCAGGAAATGCAGTGAGTATGAGTGAATGCTCACTTCTAACCAAGTGTGATGCACATTTGTAATCCCAGTACCTGGGAGGCTACAGCAGGAGGATGGGAAGTTTGAAGCCAGTTTGGACTGCGTAGCAAGAGCCTGTCTCAAGAAGTCGGTTCCAGAGCCAAGCTGCTCGATCTCAGATCCTCATTCTGCCACCTCCTGACCACAGGACCTCAGACAAGTCCCCTACCCACTCCCAAGCCCAGGGGGCTATCTGCAAACCACTAGCAGAACCTGGTTTGCCAGGCTGTTTATGGTATAGACAAGTTTAGCAGAGCCCCCCAAGTACACAGCAAGCCCTGCACAGTGAAGGCTGACGAGGAGGCACCCTCCCTGGCCAGGGATGAGCCAGGGACAGGGTGAAGTGGTGGTGGTGGTAAGGTGACAGCTGTCCATGTGGGAGCAAAGGAAGAAGGGGAACACAGTATTCTGGGGTGAAGGAGCATCTCCCTAGAGGAAAGGCTGCCAGAACTGTGTCAGACACATAGAGGTCACAGCATGTGCAAAGGTCCAGTAGGAGGGGGTGCAGCTAATGCTGAAAGCTTTGGTGCAATGGAACCAGGGACAGCTGGAGAGGACAGTGGCAGAAGTGAACCAAGGGTGAAGGCTAAGATCCAGGCCTTCCAGCTGAGGGTCCCAGCCAGGTGCAGGTATGTGGTGACAGTTCTCAATCTTGACAGTCCTGATACTGGGTTTAGACAATTCCTTCTTGTGAGCTGTCCTGTGCACTGTAGGGTGTTTGGGAGTTTCCTTGACTTCTACCTACCAGGTACAAGTAGCCACTGTTGTCCACCCTCCGTTCAAATAACCAGGAATGTCTCCAGAACTTTCCAAATGCCCCTGGGAGACATAAATCACTCCTCATTAAGATTCACTAGTGTATTAGAAAGGACTGGAGGGGATTTGAAGGGGGAAAGGGGAGTCCAAGGGGAAAAGCGGATCCAGGAGGAGGCTGTGGCAGGATAGCCAGGGCAAAGATAACTCAAGGCAGGACCAGCAGCAATGGTGACTCAGTGGACCAGGACCAGGAAGCAGAACAGATGGGGTCCTTCATCTCCTTGAACTCTGACACACCTTGCTAAGGCTACTGTTGCATCTCTCTTTGACCCAGGGCAAATCTGAGGTACCAAAGGTTGAATGACATGAGCCACACAACTTCCTAGGCCAGGGGCCCAAGCTGTTAGGCAATGCTTTCTGACCCCCAGATGGTGGCCATGGCTGCCTCCTCAACTGACAGGCCTTTGGTGGCCTGATTCCCATCAGGAGGCAGCCAGTCTTTTTTCTGACCTCCCTTAATCCTGCCAACCACTGAGCTGAGGTTCAGAGAGGCCAGGCAGAACTGGCTGGAGTTGAGCCAGGATTTGAAATTTCTCCCAAAGCCTCTGCTTTTTCCTCCACTCCAGTTCCTCAGCATCTCATTCATCAAAGCTGCAGACAGCAATGAGCTTGCCAGACACACTGGAGCTATGCTCACCTTTGGTGGGAGTAACAAAGGGTATAGGAAATGCAGAGGCAGATGGCCAGTATGGGTGCCTACTTGAGGGGCTGCACGAGTGAAGACTTGGAGCTAGGAGAAACAGGCCGCCTCCTGCCTCATCAATTTGACACTGCAGCAAAATGAGGGAACTAAGCAGTCACCAAACAAACTTGAATGCTGAGAAGGCTATGAGCCTGGTTGGCCCCAGTGAGGCTAGAACCTTGAGAAACAGCTACAGGTGGGGAGGGAGTAATCAGCCCCCTAAAGAACCACCTACACAGATGCAATCAGAGACTAGGGGTAGAGATGGAGCTCACCTATCCCAGCACCAATAGCAAACAGCAGCAACTCTGGTTCCCACATGTTAAAAGACCCAGAGTGTTGGGCATGGTGGTGCATGCCTTTAATACCAGTATGCAGGAGGCAGAAGCAGGTGGACCTCTGTGAGTCTGAGGTCAGCTGGGCTACATACTAAGGCCCTATCTCAAAAGGGGTGGGGGGCAGTGTTTGCCTGTCAGGGGGCATGGCTCCCTGCCCCGTGCAGAGCTAAGGCCCAGAAGTCATCAGAGCCTTTAAGAGGTCTAGAACATTCCCCTAAGATCAGTTAGTGGGCCCAAGCCTAGGTTCTCCAGACCTTGGGCAGCCTAGCAATCTGAGACCCTAGCAAAATAAACCTCACTCTCCCCAAGTAGGGGGTTTTAGACAGAAATTAAAGAATACCACACCCACAGCTCTTATCCTAGGACTCTCAGACAGTCGATCCTGGAAAGGCAGACTTGGAAGCTCAGCCTGGCCCCACCTGTAGAGGCCATCTGGAGTCAGGCCCTGGCTGGGCACCATGATGAAAATGTGGCCAGCACTCTGAACAAAGGGTGCCAGCAAGGCCAGCTAGAGGCTGGACAAACCACCACTGTTCCCACACAGACGGGGGAGGGGGACTAGGATGGCATCGGCATGAGGTGCTCACCAAAACCCCCCCAATACTGGTGTACCCAGCAAGGTTGGACAGAGGGAGAATTTCCTTCCCCAGAGGATGGAGATCCTTGGAAAGCAGCAGCTTCTAACTGAGAAGGTGGACATGACCTAAGGTTTAAATCCATACTGCTGGCCCTAGCACAGGCAGGCGGCCCCAGAACAGGCGAGCAGACCCCAGCACGGGCAGGCCTTCCACACACCAAGGTCATGTTACTTCTCACAACTTCACCTCACAGACGGGGAAATCAAGGCTGGCAGGGATCCAGGGCGTCTGGTAAAAGGAAAGGGCCCAGGTCAACTGATTCCAGAGCTGACACAAACAGGAGTAAAGGTGGACCTAGTTGTTAGTATAAGCCAGATGACTTCACAGATAAACTGGAAGTCCTGCCTCCAGGGAGGTGTACCACATTAGACCAAGGACACTGACTTAAGTGACCTTAAGCTGCCCCTCCCCTTCCACAAGCTTCCATGTCCCTTCTACAGTAGAGGGGCCAAGAAACTGGATTATCTAGAAGTAGGTGCCTGTCTGTGCCAAGAGCTGCCCCCTGGGCCCAAGAGACTCATTGAGGAAGTTCCTCATACTCACCCCAGGTTCACCAACAGGAGATACCCACAGACAACAAGAAAACCAAGGACAGAGAAAGGCGCTTAACCCAGGTCACATAGCAAACAAGGAAAAGACTGGGAACCTGAACCTGGCCCAGTCCCCATTCCCTTGCTCTTCACCTCACGAGCCTTCACTGGACACCTGCTGTGGACAAGCTGCATACTAGCATGGAGGAACAGGGGAGAGACAAGCTCATACCACCTCCTGAAAGAGCTAGCAGACTCTGAGCTCATGTTACTTACTCTTGGAGCACAGGTCTCAATATGTTATCCAGGCTTGGCCATTAACTCCTGGGCTGTGTCTGAGCAGTCTTCCTGCCTCAGCCTCCAGAGCAGCTGGGGCTACAGACACATACCACCATGACCCTTAGAGAAACTCCAAGCTGTTTACAGGGCACAGTGATCTACCTAATGCTTGGCACAGAACTGCCTTCCACAGCTGTTTCATTTCTGCCTTGCAACAGCACTTGGTCAGCTGGGGTCACAGATGGGGACACCAAAGGCCCAGGGCAGCCACACAGAGAGAGGTCTAGAATCTAGGTATGTCTGTCTCCTGCCCTTTCACTCAGTGGACCTGTGGTGTCAAGGCCACCCCAGCTAGCTTCCTGGAGCAATCTTGGGCAGTCACCTTGACCATGCTGAACCTCAGTGACATCAGTTATCCTGCCGCTGCCTTGAGGGCCGCTGTGTTCAGAAAGGGCCCTGCAGGTAAGATCTGGGAAGGCCTGTGCGTCCCTTACTCACCCCCTGAGGCTCACTGAGTGGTAGAATTTATACTTAAAGGAAATGGGGACTCTGAACACTAGGGAAGAGAAACCCTTGACTGGTCTCATAAACTAATATAGTACATGGATTTGTACATTTTCCTCGCCCAGGATAGAAGCGGTTTTCACTTTCCAAGAAGGGAAAGAGAGGTAGCTCCTGAGGGCACAGGGACAAGGATAAACTTGGGAGGCTTACCATCTTGCTCTAGCAACCCCAAGATTCCCAACTTCACATGCACAGTTACCAACCAAATTCCACTCACAGCCAACAATGGGCTGAGACTCAAAATGGCCCACTACAGGCTAGGAAAGAAGCACCCAGGGCAGGAGCCCCATTTCTCCCAGGCCAGGGGCCAAGATGTTAGTGGTTTGCTTAAAATGACATCAGAGCCAACTCAGATTTCTAACAGGAAGTACATCCGGGAGACAGGGAGCTCCCTGAGGGGGACGACCCCTCGCACGTGTCATTCCAAAGCTGGCACAGGCTGCATTCCAAGAGGCCACAGCACAGGGAAGGGCCTTGACTCCCCGGGGGCCTCCCTAGGGGTCCAGGGTAGCCTTGGACTTCTCCATCTACCAGAATTTTTCTGCAAGGACCTAGGCAGTGGGGATGCCAACCAGAGTCAGGGCTTTCCCACGCTCAGCTGGAGACCCAGGTCAGCTGCAGCTGCAAATCTGCTAAAAATACCTTCTCTACCCAGCGCAGCCCACTGAGCCACGCCGGCCCAGCTGTGAGAGGAGCCGCCTGGCCACCTGAAGCTTCTTCCCGAATCTGGGATGACCCTGGGAACTTATAAGCCATGCCACATGACTGGAGCAAAGTTCTACCCCAGATCCTGAAATCCTGGGCTCTTCCCTTGTCCTTGTCCCCAGAGCTGTCCCAGAGGCCCCAGCTGGAGGTGCAAATACTTACCCAAGTAGATGTCTCCAAAGGACCCACTGCCGATCTTGCGGCCCAGACGATACTTATTCCCCACACGCAGCTCCATGATTCACCCTTGCTGAGGGAAAAGCAGAAACAGATGTCAGAGTCAGGCCCGGCCCTCATGTGGACACAGAACCTTCCTGCAGTAAACGCTAGCATCCTCCGACTGACCTCACTTTGCTTAAGGGTCATCAGGTGTCACACAGCCCTCATGTGTACATACGCGGCAACAACTGAGGTGGGTTTAGAAAAGGTTTCACTGTTAGTATGGAAAAGGTGGAATCTGAGCCAAGGCCCAGGAGAACAGTGAAGTCAACATTCAGGGTCCCTCCAATGTGAGTTTCCCAAGGAGAGAGTGGTCACAATAGGCCAAGGCCCTGAAAGGAACATCAAGGACCGAGGAGGTAACAGCGAAGGCTTGGCTCAGCAGTTACTCTCCACCAACCCCAACAGGTTAAAGGCTAAAAGCCTTCTCCAAGGTCCCTTGTCTGTGTGCACTCTGGAGGTGTGCCCTAAGCTTCAGAAATGTGACATAAGTAGAAAGGCCAAGGGTCCACAAGAGCACAGTCCAATAACCAGAGACGGAAAAATAAACTAAAGGAGGGCACTCCAAAGAGCCTCAACTCCATTAGGCCTCTGAGGCCAGAATCTCCTACCACCTAGCAGGTCTTCCCAAGCACTGCCCCTACCAGTTCTGAGTGGTCAGTTCTGAGTGGGCCCACAGGAAGGCCAGGAAGGGCACCTTCCAATGTCTGCTGGAATCTACTTGGCAGGCCTCTCTGTATGCATGTGTTTAGGTGGACTTGAGCAAACTTCCTTCAAGACCAGAAGGGAGAGTCTCCTGTGAGGTCTCTGGTACAGTCATGGGTTAAGTAACCAGTCCCTGTAGTGCAAGGGGAGTCTTGATTTGAGCAGCTTTCCTCCTTCCTGAGATTCCCACTGGGTGCTTCAAGCCCACAGATAACAGAACCTGGAAGGGACCCCTCTGGTGGTCTGGTGGAGGTCAGGGTACTTGTGCTTTGGGTCAGCAAAGTAGGAGGCTTAAAGACCAGGGACAGTTTGGGCTGCTGGGGACAGGGCAGGGAACGGCAATCTATGAAAAGGGGTCTTTGAGACCCCTTATTTCCATATGTGCTAGTGTGGGTGAACAGAATTGGGGAGGAGGGGTCTTTGTGCAGGAGAACAAATCCTGGAGTAGCCTTGCAACCATTCCTATACCACCCAGCCTGAGTCAATGACAGAGTCTCACCAAGGACCTGACAGGCTGGCCCACCTGGTAGCCTCTCATCCTTCCACCTAGGCCTTATTTCATGCCAGGCTTGGGAGACAAAACTGGAAGGTGAGAAAGAAGCTTCCCTGGCTGGCTCACTAAGGGGACCTGCTCCTTCCCTGTGCCAAGGCCATCCCCAACTACCAGGCCTGGAAGGGAGTTGGAAGAGATTCACTCCTCTTTTAGGTAGGTTGGAGCTCCCTGCCTGGGCAGAACCAAAGAGAAAGGAACTCTAAGCCAGGAGCCCCAACCCAGCACCAGCCCCCAGAGAGCCACCGTAAACCTTCCAATAGCCACAAGGAAGTGGCCAAGCCACTGGGTGCCAGCCAAACTCTGAGCTCTCCATCGGGGGCCTTTGCCACATGGCTGGCCTGGCTCAGCTGAGGTGCCCTGGCTGCCCACAGCAATTCTGCTCATCCACAGAAAACCCACTGCCCTCTACCACATATCCACACATGATTTAGTTTTTCAAGTGTACCCACCAAGGAAAGATGGGAACAGAGGCTCACACCAGTGATCCCTATGGGGGGGGGGCAGATGTGTATACATAACCCCCCCCAACCCCCAGCTGAGTTTCCACCAACACCAACTCAAGAGACCACACATGGCAGCCAGGAAAGCCGCAGGTTAGGAAAGGAACATAAAAACACCGCATCCTATATTACATAAATACCCACGCCAGGTTATATAAATACCCATGCCCTCTGTCTGGGTGTCTTACATAAATACACCGCACATGACCCCCTAGCCCCTCTCCACTCACTGCTGTCTGCACAAAAGGGGGGAGGACTGCAAATCATCAACTCCGCAGGACCCCACAACCACCATGGCCTCCCCACCCCTGGGGGCTCAGGGCCCTAGAGAGAGCTTAGCCCTCCTCTCCCCAAAAGCCCCCCTGGAGGGGAGAGAAAGCCTTCTTCAGGAAAGGCCGGCTGCTTTCCAATTCTTGATTCCTTCTTCCCTGGGGAAGGAATGGGGGAGGGGGATAAACAAAGTTTTAAAAAAAGGTGGTTGTGAAGAGTCAGGACTTTCAGCTGGTTAGAAAAATTACACAAACTACTAACCAGCCTGGCACATGAGCAGGCTTTTTTTTTTTTTTTTTTTTTAATTTTTTGACACCCCCCCCCTTC
>NW_008354184.1:1512819-1513771 GCF_000622305.1 Nannospalax galili | reverse complement strand
TAAAATTAATTATTTGATTTTTAGGGTACCTGTTTAGTTCTTTTTTTTTTTTTTTTTTTTTTTTTTTTTTTTTTTTTTTTTTTAAACTTTCTGACACCACCCACCTTCCCCAGGGCCAAGACCCTAGTCAAACAACCATTAAAATTAAAAGTGGAAGAAGGCACATCCTAAATCCATAGGTAAAGGAGACCCCAAAGACAAGTATTCACTGGGAGCCACTCGGGCTTGGAAGGTTACCCCCTTATTTCTCCCCAAATCCAGGAGATTATGCCCAGAAAATATGTAAAAAAGAAAAAACAAACAAACAAAACAACCTCAGGGCGAAGTTGGGGAGGGGGCTGGCCTCATTAAGATGGGGCACGAAGAGGAGTTGGGGAGCCCTCTCGCTGAGGCGCCCAGGCACCCAGCTTGCCTTTAACAGACTTGCAGCACAAGGCTTTCTTGCACACGGCAATGGGAGAATCCCATAGATAAATAACCCCCTCCCTTCCTCTCTCCACAAAGGAAAACAAAGCCGGTGGCCTGGGTGACCGCGCACCCCAACACCTTAGGAACCCCCCCGACACCCCCATCTGACAATCGGGGTCGGCCTTGCTGACCCTGAGTTTAGGGCACGGGAGGAGGGGGCCGCTGCTGGTGGCCGGGTGAAACCTACGGAAACCCAGGGCTCGGCTGGGAGATCGCATGCCCCTGGCACCCCAGGACTAGGCCCCTGCCTCGGCGTCCCCAGATCCCAGCTTGGGGGCTGCCTGAGCCCGTCAGGGCTTTGCAGGGTGCCGCTGGGGGCGGCGCGCCGGCCTGGGGGGCCTGCCGGGCCAGCCTGCGAAATAACAGTCCCCTCCTCCGCGTCCCCGGCCGCGCCTTTGTCCTCGCCGGCCCGAGCGGGCGGCGCCCCCAGCCCGACGCGGACGCGCGTGTCCGCCCTGCGCTCCCCTCTGGCCCGCGCAAAAAA
>NW_008354184.1:1507226-1512613 GCF_000622305.1 Nannospalax galili | reverse complement strand
CGCCACCACCTCCCTCCTCCGGGCCGCCCGCCCCCGCCGCCGGCTCCTCGCGCGCTCCCGCCCGGCGCGCGCCCGTGGCTCCCATTGAGCCCCGGGCCCGCCCGCTGATGTCATCCCCCGCCCGCCGCCGCCCCGGAGGATTTAAAGGGCCCGCGTCCTGTGAGACCCGGGATGCTGAAGGATCGCAGCCCCCGGGAATGCCGCTCCCTCGGACCCTCTCCATGGTTGCGCGTGGACCCCAAGAGCGCGCGGGGAGGCTGCCACCCCGGCACACACCAAGACACAGAAGGCCGGGTGCAGGGCGCACAAAAGCTGGGTTTCACATCCAGAGCTTCCTCTCATCTGGCCAGCCAAAGCAACTGGCCCCTAGGAGGGCGGATGGACAACGCCCGGTACCGAAAAAAGATGGTAGAAACTTGGGACTCAGTCGACTCAAGGCTCTGCGCGGTGCAGAAAACACTGACCAGGCCAGGAATGGAGGTTCAGTTCGTGGACAAGGGCCGAAGAGGAACCCAGAGCTCCAAACCCAGAGGGGTCTCTAGGGCAGAGACACTTTTCCTCTGCCCTGCTGTCCTCGTCGCTCAGCTCCACTGTGACAGGCACCAGGAAGACCCTCATTGAGCTCCCTTCCCCCGCCCATTGAGCTCCCTTCCCCCGCCCCCCCCACATGTAAGGAGTGGAAAGGTGCGCATTCAGTCAAGTCATCCCCCCAGCCCTGGGGCCTATATTTCCTTAACTACTTAAGGGGAAGGACCGTGTCCGCCCCAGGTCACGGGAGTGTTAATGAAGGCTTCCTAATATTTACACTGGGTCATGCAAAGCTCCAGTTTGTGACACGCCTACATTCTCACCCTCACAACTCTGACCGGGACACACATCCACATCCAATCCCGGAAGTATACTTCTGAAGAGTCACTTCCATAATAACTACTGCATCTTGCCTGGAGCCTGAGGGACTTAGTCAGATACTGTCCAAATTGCCAGGAGCCCTACAGGCCCTTCCACAGGCCAGGCAACTGTGGCCCAGAGAGGGTTAGAGGTGTGCCCAGGACCATACAGCCCAGCAAGATGGCCCTGTTCTTTCAGTGGTCCCAGGAACAGTAGCTAGAGGAGCCCATTTCCAAGAACAGGAAAGTGAGGAGGAAGCGTCCCTCAGAAGATGCCTGCAACGGTCAACTGGGCACTACCTCTTTGTGCCACCTTTGCCTTGGCAAGGGGCCACCAACCCCATGGTAGGTTTGGCTTGGCCTGCATGGTGCTTCTTGGATTTGTTTTGTCCGCTGATTCCCAGTTGACAGGTTTTTTATTACAGACCCCCCCACCCCCCACATTCCTGATTTCTCTTGAAGCCTTGCCCACTCTGATCACAAATTCTCATCAGGCCCTGGCCGCATGTAGCTGGCTTGGGCAGCAATCAGACCCTCTGTTCAGAGCCCAGGCAGTGGGGCCCTGGCGTGACTGAACAGAGATGAACACACACTGGTGTCTACCAGTCCTCACCACTCCAACCTTCCAACCTGGGTCCAGCTTCCCAAGTGGGCCTGTCCCTCTTCAGCACCTACTTACTATGAACAGAGCAGCAGCTAGCTCATTTAACCCTTTCCAGTGACTACAACAGGCAGAATTAGCATTCATTCCATGGTTTCCAGGAGGAAACCTGAGGCTTCTTAGCACTTGCACAAGAGCATCAATCAACCTGTCCACAGACTGGAACACAGCTTAGCCTAATGCTTGGCCATCACATGCCCCTAGGTACAAAATTTGCCTGCAGTTTGCTCTCAGCTTTCCCTCCTCATCCTGTCACCTGCCCTCTGCCTTCCTCCCTATGCCAGGACTTGTAGCCAGCCTCCTACCCATTTTCCCTATGGACGCTCTGGTCAGTACCCAGGGTCAGCTAATCTTATGAGCCCCAGTGACCCAAGGTTTCCTGAGGAACATGGGGTGGCTGGGCCCTCCCAGACTCACTCTCAGATCCCCCCCCATACCTTGGAAGGATGTTCCCCACACATTGTCAGCTGATCCTCTTCCTTCCTACACCCCCATAAGTCCAAGCTGTGAGCCCTCTACAGAGCGGCTGAGCTCTAAGGGGAAACAGACATGACGCAAAACCCAGAGGAGGAGAAGAAAGGCGAGGAGGAGAAACTGTTCTGGAGCAGAAGTCTTGCCTAAATCTAGCATCCAAGGGCTTGCCTTTGGCTCACTCTGCATCAGCTTTCAAAGACCCCTCCTCAACTGACTCCCAACTTTCAAGCCAAAAAGTGAAGCCAGCTGGCAGTCCCCCAGCCACCTGCCACCCACCCATAAGATGCAGCCAGGCAACCCCAGCTCCCAAGGCCCACACCAGGTTTTCACTGTTCCATGTTAAGTCAGAAGCAACAGCCCTCTAGGCTCCTTTCCACGTGGACATGTGAGGCTGTTTGAGTTGTTTGCTAATTTCATACCCCCTCAGGACCACTTGGCACTGCAGGGCACTGACCCTGGACCTGCAGGCCAGTGCAGATGAGACCAGGAGTTTAAATCTTGACTGTGGACATACTAAGTGTCCAGGACAATCCTGAAAATGGCCTTTCCCTATCTGTCCCCACCCCAGCTCTCCCTGGCTCCTGGAAATCTTATGCTTGCTTCCTAAACTCCCCTGGGAATGAGCATCTGTCCTGGCCCTGGCCACTGAAGAACCTGGCACACTCTTTCCTGAGAACCCTGTGTTCACCCTCTCACCTCCCCAAGGCTTCATGCTCAGTCCCTTCAAAGGAGGTCTACCCTGTTGCCTAATTTAAAATTCCATTGTTGGCTTGGCCACATGGCATATAAAGTGCTTGCTAAGCAAGTCTGAATCCTGAGTTTGATACCCAGAACCCACATTAAAGTGGAAAATCAAAACTGACTCCACGAGACTGTCGTTTGTTTGTTTGTTTGTTTGCTTGTTTGTTTTTGAGGGTCTCACTGTGCAGCCCAGGCTGGCCTCAACCTCTCAGAGATCCCCTGCCTCTGCCTTCTGAGTGCTAGAATTAAAGGCATGCACCACCATACCTGGTTAGGATTGTGTAGATTGGCACTCTGTGCTGTCACACACCTTGGTGCTATTTTGTTGTTGTTAATCTCCCTCTCATACTTAGAGGACTAAGTTGCATGAAGGCAGGGAGTCAATCTATTTTGGGTGCTGTTGGCTCTTGACTATCTAGAATAATGTCTGGCACCTGGTAGGCATTTAACAAATAACTAGTGAATGAATGGGCTGTGAAGAAGCCATCTCCCTCTCCTGGACAAACATGAAGCACTATTCTCTGGCATGTGTCAGGCCCTAGTGACAGGCCATACTGCCCTCCTTGGTTCATGCAGTACTCACATCCACCCTGAGAGGAGGCAGAGGTCTGCCACTGCCTCTTCATCCAGGCTAGTGAGGACACTAGACCAGTCCTTGGCACCTTCCTTCTGGCTCCTTCTCTAAACTGTCCACTCAAGAAGCAACTCTGGAGCCCATGTGAGCTGGTTCAGTGGGAACAGACACTTGCCTCTCCGAGCCTGGTGGCTAAATTTGAGCCCCACGATCCATATGATAGAAGAACTGACTCCAATGAGTTGTCCTCTGCCACACACACACACACACACAAACACACACACACACACACACACACACAAACCACTAAATAATAGATAAATAAATAAACAAGGCTGGAGAGATGGTTCAGCAGTTAAAAGCACTTGCTGCTTTTTCAGAGGACTCAGGATCGGTTCCCAGCACCCACATGCCATCTCACAACCATCTGTAACTTAAGTTCCAAGGGATCCATCACCCTCTTCTGGCCTCCCCAGGCACCTGCACACATGTGGCATTCACTTACACAGACACATACATAAATAAAATAAATAAAATAGCTAGATGTGGTGGCACATGCCTTTAATTCCAGCCCTCGGGAGGCATAGACAGGCAGATCTCTGAGAGTTCAAGGCCAGCCTGGTCTACATAGTGAGTTCCAGGTCAGCTGGGGCTACAGGGAGACCCTGTCTCAAAAAGACTAACTAACTGACTAAATAAATAAATAAAATAAAATAAAATAAAATAAAAATAGTTTCAAACTCTGGTCTCCCCATCAGAGAGTTACAAGGGCCTAGGGGATCCTTTACTCTCCTCTACTACTTTCCAACCCTAGAGACTGATATTCAAAGGTAAGAACCTGGCTGGATGGCCTGGGAGATTGAAGGCAGTAGCCCACTGTGGTTAAAAGACTGGCTTCAAATGCTGACTCTGCCAATTTCTAACTGGGAGGTGCTAGGCAAGTTCCTTAAAACCTCTGTGCTTTGTTTGTAAAGTGTGGGACAGTGCAGATTAAAAACCCACAAAAGTAACATGGCCCAGAAGATGGGCCTGCATAGGAGGCAAGGGCTGGTACTTTTTCTCCTCCTAGGAGGAGAGCTCATTAAATCAGAACCACCTAACCGGGACTCCTTTTAATGCTGGAAGCTGCATCCTGGCTACTTCCTGCTTTCCTTCATCCTTCCTCCATGGGTCCACCATCAGCCCCTTCAGAGGTGGACCAGGTTGGGGGAGGGGGCGACAGGTCTAATCTTGCCCATCTTGGTCCCAGCTTCCCTAGGCTCCAGCAGAAGATCCTCCATGTCTTTCCCTTCTAGGGTCCCACGCCTGTCTCTCCAGAGATCCCTGAGGTGACACCTCAGCTCACCTACATACTGAGGCAGTCCCTCCAGGCCTGCTAGCCTGTGGATGCTGTCCTAGTGCTCAATGGGGACTCAGAATCCTGTCCCCAGACTTTCCATGAAGTTCTGCCTACCTCTGTGTTCTTCTAGCCAGTACCTGGGCCTCTCCCTCTATACTGGGTTCCTGGGTGACCTCACTATACCATACCTGGTCAGGTCAGCCCCTAGCAATCCAGAAGGCAGGGCTACAGGAGGCCTGGGTTTGAGTCTCATCAAGTCTCTGGATTTCAGTGGAACCGTGAAGGGTTGGGGGGGGGGGGGGGGGGGGGGGCTAGCAAGGTGACCTGTACAGGTCTTCAGTCTACCCTAGGGGCACGGCTGGATGGGGACTGCCTGTGTTCCGTGTCCAGGGCTCTGTGTTGGGGAGCATCCTGATGCCACATGAATCTTGGATCAGTGGGAAATGGCTCTCCCCTTGCCACCCCTACTCAGAACGGCTTCTGCCTAGAATGACCTGCTCCCAGATCCTCAATGGCTGCTTCCTGCCCATGGCTCAAGTCACCTCCTGCCAGAGGCCTTCCTTGGCCAACAGCACCCCACCTCTGGTACTGGGAGTTGAACCTATGGCCTCACACACGTTAGGTAAGAACTCTGCCACAAGAGCAGCCAGTGCTCTTAACCACTGAGCCATCTCTCCAGCCCCAATATTATTATTATTATTATTATTATTA
>NW_008354184.1:1389266-1507186 GCF_000622305.1 Nannospalax galili | reverse complement strand
TTATTATTGGTCTTTTTGAGACAGGGTCTCCCTGTAGCCCCAGTTGGCCTGGAACTTGCTGTGTAGACCAGACTGGCCTCCAACTCACAGAGATCCACCCGCCTCTGCCTCTCAGTGCTGGGATTAAGATGGGTGCCACCACGCCTGGCTTTATTATTTTTATTTTATGTGTATGAGTGTAACGCCTGCCTGCATGAGTGTAAGTGCACCAGTGTTATGCAATGCCCACAAAGATCAGAAGAGCGTGTTGAATCCCCTGGAACTGGAGTTAGGACAGTTGTTCTAATGGTCTTCTGCAAGAGCAACCAGTGCTCTTAACAGCTGAGCCATCTCTCCAGCCCCTATTTTTATTTTATATGCATGAGTATAATGCCTACATGTAGGCACCCATGTCATGCAATGCCTGGGGAGTCCAGAAGAGGGCATCACATTTCCTGGAATCAGAGTTACAGACTGTTAGCTGCCATGTGGGTGCTGAGATTTGAACCCAGGTCCTCTGCAAGAGCAGCCAGTGCTCCCAACTGCTGAGCCATGTCTCCAGCTCCCATATGTAATTTTTTTTAGCAATAAAAATAAATCTAAAAAATCTTCAAAAGAGAGAAACCCTCCTATGGGTGTCCCATAAACACTCCTCAAGAGAGAGGCTATATCTGGTCTAGAGGTTGAGGTAGGGGGACACGTTCATCCAGGCTGGTCTATGTCTGCCCTGTGGCTCCTCCCTTCTCCCCAGTGGCTCTGTCTTCTGTTACACTGAGAGGTGAGCAATCCTTTCAGCCTCCCCAATTCTGTAGGTCTCCTTTGGGGAGTACATTCCCAGAAGGGCCAGGAATGCCTGTCACCCACTACCTAACACAGGAAACTAAAATCTCCCATATCCCTTTTTTTAAAATTTTTAAAAAATTTTATGTGTATGCGTGTATTGCCTGCATGTATGTAAGTGCACCCGTGTTGTGCAATACCTGAAGAGGTCAGAAGAGGCTGTCAGGTTCCCTGGGACTGGAGTTACAGACAGTTGTTGGCTGCCATGTGGGTGCTGGGATTCAAACCTGGGTCTTCTGCAAGAACTGTCAGTGTTCCTAACTGCTGAGCCATCTCTCCAGCCCCAGGTAATGGTTCTTAAAAAAAAATTTTATTTTTTTAAATTTTATGTGTATGAGTGTATTGCCTGCACGTAAGTAAGTACACCCATGTTCAGTACCCATGGAGGACAGAAGAGGGGGACAGATCTTCTGGAACTGGAGTTACAGATGATTGTTAGCTGCCATGTGGGTGCTGGGAATTGAACCCAGATCCTCTGCCAGAGTGGCCAGTGCTCTTAATCCCTGAGTCATGTCTCCAGCCCCATGTTCTTTTCCAAGGCCCCTTGCCCTGCCCTCAGCTCAGCCCCACCTGGTTACATTTTGCCTGTTACCTCCCCATCTCTCTGGGCTTCTCCGACCCTCTGCTCAGCACAATGTCTTTTGTTTGTGCTGCTGTCAACAGTTTCCAAAAACATCCCCCTCCACCATCTGGGAAGCAAGGATTCCCTCTCCTAGGACACACAACCACTCATTACATGGGCCTCAGGACCAGGATGATGGCTGCTCCTTATCCTGATTCCTCAGCTCAGGAGAGTTGTTATGATTCATGTCCTGGCCATGTCACCTGTCGTTCCACAAACACTTCCTGATGCCAGCTTCTTGCAGGGTCTAAGAAGTCCACTCCAATCCTGCTCATCCAGAGCTGACTGGCCATACATAAGGAAGATGGGCAGACAGTATGGGAAAGAACATTCTAGTCTGAGTTGTCCTCTTGCTCTCTGGGGCAGTCTATGATGCCCACCACACTGTAAGGTTAGCACTTTACCCTTGCTGAGCTATACCCTCGTCCCTGGGGGCTTGCTGAATCGCTGTACTGCCCAGGTTGATCTTAAAGTCTGGATTCAAGGACGCCCATTCCCTCACCCTCCTAAGTGCTGGGACTACAGGTGTACTATCATATCTCTTTTTTGTGTTTTTTTCTTTAACTCTAAGTGAATCACTATCTAAATACAGCTGTGACATGAGTTCCCCATAACCAGACCGCCCCCTTATCCCTCCCTATCTACAGAGAAACTAGGGAGTTGACAATGCGGTGGGAGTTGGCAGGACATGAAAGAAGGTAGAATTTAAATGAGGGAGAGGTGGGGGGATTGGAGGGGAGAGCCCCAGGCAAATGCTCCAGGATCAGAACTTCAGCTCACTGCTACTCTTAGGAAGTCAGACAACCAGGACCCCCTCCCTCGGGAGGTACAGGCATCATGTTCTCTAACCCCAGGACCACTGAGGAGTGTATCCAGCAAATTGCCCAGAACAGCTTTGAGTCTTGTGTATAGAAGGGGAAGGGGGATGAGGTGGGAAGAGTGCACTGGCATTTGAAGCATTGGCAATGTGCCTGGCTCCCCACCAGGCAATTATTATGCATTTGGTTTAATTCCACAGCAATCCTATGGGCAGAAGGTCACCACACCTGTTTATAGGGAGGAACTCTCAAGGCTCAGATAGTTTCAGAGAACCTGAGGCAAGGTTATACAGGGTCTTTTCCACACCCTCCCTGGAGTCTTAGTCTGCTGAGGGGCTGGACCCCACTCTGCTTCTGCCTCCTTGATGTCTACCAACAGGGACCTGACCCTGGCCTCTGAGGCCTCTACTAAAAAGTCTGCTTGCCCTTCAGGATACCTCCTGCCCGACTCCCTAGGGATGCTGGTGACCTCTCTGGTAGCTATGTCTATGGTAGAGCTTCTGTACCTAGAGAGCTCACTGGGTGAGGCAGTGGGTATTCACTTAGAGTTAAAGAAAAGGAGGAAAAACAACAGCTTGTCATCTTAATTGATTTTCAATCTTAGTCTTCTAAATATTCTATTTATTGTGTGTGTGTGTGTGTGTGTGTGTGTGTGTGTATGTGTGTACGTGTGCGCGTGCACACCAGAGGTTGATGTTGGGCATCTTTCTCAATGACTTTTCACCTTATTTATTAGTTTATTTATTTACTTTTGAGACAGGTCTTAGTATGTAGCCCTGGCTGGCCTGGAACTCATAGAGATCTGCCTGCCTCTGCCTTCTGAGTGCTGGGATTAAAGGTGTGCACCACTATGCCCGGCCCTACCTTACCTTTTGACTCAGGGTCTGTCACTAACCCTAAAGCTCTTTAATTTGTCTAGACTAGCTGGCCACAAGTCCTGGGGATCTGCCTCCCCAGCACTGGAATTATAGTGACATCTGTGCCCAGTTTTGCTGAAGATTAAACTCAGACCCTGCCTGTGCTGCAAACACTTTACTAACTGAACCATCTCCTCAGCTTCTAAATATTCTATTTTGAGGGCTGGAGAGATGGCTCAGTGGTTAAGAACACTGGTTGTTCTTGGAGAAGACCCAGATTCAAATCCCAGCACCCACATGGCAGCTAACAACTGTCCATAAATCCAGTTCCAGGGGATCCAACAGCCTCTTCTGACCTCTGTGGGCATTGCATAACATGGGTGCCCTTACCTATATACAGGCATAACACTCATACACATAAAATAAAAATAATAAATAAAATGTTTTTTTAAAAAATTCTATTTTAAAGCCGGGCGTGGTGGCGCATGCCTTTAATCCCAGCACTTGGGAGGCAGAGGCAGGCAGATCTCTGTGAGTTCAAGGCCAGCCTGGTCCACACAGTGAGTTCCAGGACAGCTGGGGCTACAGGGAAACCCTGTCTCAAAAAGACAAAAAAAATCTATTTTAGCTGGGCATGGTGGTGCACGCCTTTAATCCCAGCACTCAGGAGGCAGAGGCAGGCAGATCTTTGTGAGTTCAAGGCCAGCCTGGTCTACATAGTGAGTTCCAGGACAGCTGAGGCTACAGGGAGACCCTGTCTCAAAAAGACCAAAAAATAAAAAAATTAAAAAAATAAAAATTCTATTTTGGAGCTGGGTGTGATGGCGCACGCCTGTAGTCCCAGCACTTGGGAGGCAGAGGCAGGCAGATCTCTGTGAGTTCAAGGCCAGCCTGGTCTACATAGTTCCAGGACAGCTGGGGCTTATAGGGAGACCCTGCTTCAAAAAGACCAAAAAAAATTCTATTTTGATATTGATAATACACATGTCAACATGACATGATCTATACACCTATGCTATGAACAAATAAATGTATATCTGAATACAAAATACATGCTTGGGCTGAAGAGATGGCTCAGCAGTTATGAGTGTTTCCTGTTCTTCCAGAGGACCTGAGTTCTCCTCCCAACACCCACATCCCTCAGTTCACAAATGCCTGTAATTCTAGCTTCAGGGGATGCTCTCTCTGGCTTCTGTGGACACCTGTACTTATATACACCCCCCCACACACAGACACACGACTAAAGAAGACAAAAAAAATGCGTGCTCAGCCAGACATGGTAGTGCATACCTTCAATCCCAGCACTCTGGAGGCAAAGGCGGATCTCTGTGAGAGGTTAGCTTGCTCTACAGAGGGAGTTCCAGGCCAAACAGGGCTATAAAATAAGATCCTGTCTCAAAAAAAAAAAAAAAAAAATCTTAAAATATTTGTTCAGAGCCAGACATGTAGTTTATATATTGTCAGCAAGTATGTGAGACCCTGGGTTCTTCCTCAGCACTTCAAAATCATGCTGTGAGGCTGGAAAAGCTTAAAGAACCTTGCCAAACTGCAGTTTCCTTACCTCGGAAATAGCCTGGCAAGATGGCTCAGCAGGTAAAAGAGCTTGCTGCACAAGCTTGACAACCTGAGTCTAACCTGGAACCCAGGGTAAAAAGAGCTGACTCCACAAAGTTGTCCTCTGACTGCCATATGTGCACTGTGGCACACACCTACCTTCACACACACACACACACACACACAAGCATACACATACCAAAAAATTAATTTTAATTATTTATTTAAGGGGGGGTGCTGGAGAGATGGCTTACTGATTAAGAGCACTGACTGCTCTTGCAGAGGACCTGGGTTTGGTTCCCAGCACCACATGGTGGCTAACAACCATCCATAACTCCAGTTCTAGGGGATCTAATGCCCTCTTCTGGCCTCTGTGGGCACTGTACACATATGGTGCATTTACATACATGTAGGCAAAACACTCATACACATGAAATAAATAAAATTATGTTTAAAAAGAAAGAAATTAGGTTAGCTATACATAGTCCTTGGGTGGATTGAAAGAGAGAATGTGTGAGAAGCCTGTGGCCCAGAGCAGGCAGGTGAATGGAAGATGCAGTTATTCAGTTTCAGAGGACAGAACTGGGCCTGGCTGGGCCTCACAAGAGGTCTCTAGGTGATGGACATAGACCCTGCCGTGGCAGAATTCACCTACTCAGGGAGACCCAGTTTGAGCAGTGCAGACAGAGGTCAGGATACTAGTTCCTGAAATTTGGAGATTCTCCCAGAAACCCCTGATGCCTGGCACAGATGACATAGAGTTGTTTTTGGAAACCAGGCCAGTTGGTTCAGTGGGTAAAGGCACTTGCTGCTAAGACTAGCAATCTGAGCCCCATTTCTGGAAACTACATGGTAGAGAGAGAGAGAAATAACTCCCACAGATTGTCCTCTGACCTCCACATAAATGTAAAAATTTTTTTTAAAAAGGGACTGGACAGATGGCTCAGGGGTTAACAGCACTAACTAACTTCTCTTGCAGAAGACCCAGGTTCAATTCCCAGTACCCACAACCATCTGAAACTCTAGTTCCAGGGGAATTTGATTCCTTCTTCTGACCTCCATGGGCATTACATGACATGGCTACACTTACATACATGCAGGCAATACACTCATACACATAAAATTAAAAATAATAAAATATTTTAAAAATAAATTTAAAAATCGACCAGTTATCAGGCCAGAGAGCCTCTTGGGGGAAAGAGGCAGCCAGTAAAGGAACAAGAAGGTGCTAGCTAGATGTCCTGAGATGGGATCCTGACTCCATCTGGTTCCTCTACTTCTCAGTGTCTATTTCCCCATCTATACGGTTGCAATGTACCTATTTCACAGTATCACTCTAAGGTGGGAGATATTCTTGGTGCAAAGGTACCTGCTTAGCATGCCTGAGTCCCTGGGTTCAATTCCCAGCACTAATAAATAAATAAATAAATAAATAAATAAATAAATAAATAAATAAACAAACTGGGCAGGTATGGTTACACACGCTGGTGATCCTAGGACTTGAGGGAGAAGGCAAAATGTTGAAAAAGTTCAGTGTCATCCTTTGCTACCTAGCCAGCTCAAGGCAAGCCTGGGCTACATGAGGTCTTGTCTGAAGAAAAAATAAATAAATAAAAATAAATAAAAATAAAACCCATGGTAGTACACTCCAACTGCAGCACTTGAGCGGCAGAGGCAGGTGAGTTCAAGGCCAGCCAGGGCTACATAGTAAGAGCCTGTCTCAAAAACAGACAAGGGCTAGAGAGATGGTCCAGTAGTTAAGAACACTTGCTATTCTTCCAGAGGACCCGGGTTAGAATCCCAGCACCCACATGGCAGCTAACAACTGTCCATAACTTCAGTTCCAGGGCATCCAAATCCCTCTTCTGGCCTCTGTGGGACACTGTATGCATGTGGTACACTTACATATATGCAGGTAAAACACTTCATACACATAAAAAAAATAAACAAGCCTGGTATTGCTGTAAAGCACTTGGATCAAGGGCAGGCAGGCAAGGCTTACTGTGTTTTACTGGTCTATTATTCTTTTGTTTCTTGAGACAAGGTCTCCCAATGTAGCCCAGGCTAGCCTGGTACTTGAAAACTCTCAATCCTCTTTCTGCCTCTGTCTCTAGAATTCTGATATTACAGGCATGTGCCTCTATGTCTGACTGGAGGTCCAATTCCTGACTAGACCAGTGGAACAGACAGAACAGTTCCTAGGTCCAAGACTGGGACTTGATTCTGAGTTCTAGGCCCCATGGTCACTCTATAATGACAAAGAATTGTGGCTATGCAATAAAATGTGTCTCAACTCCCCCTCTTCCTTGGGATCCCCAGGGAGCCTGATAGCTCTAATACCTACTACCCAGCAGGCCAGGTGGAAAGGGATGGCCAACTGATGGTGATGTGACTGTCCTGACACTCAAGTGCCACCCCAGCCCTGGGTCTTTGCTTCTTACTTGGTGGGAGTACACAGTGCTGCAGGTCACAGGAAAGCCCAATTAGAGAGCCAGCATGCAGCTGCAGAGCTGGGACCAGTGGGTTGTGGGAATTAGGACTGCCTCCCTAACTAAGGCATGGCCACAATGTCAACTGAGTCTACTGCCATTTACCCAGCCCCCCTGAAGATGGCTAGGGAATTCAGAAGGTAAGGGACAGGGTAGCCGGCATGAGCAAAGGTTGACTGGGCCCCTCAAAGCAGGAGGCCTGGCTACCTGTGGATGGACAGGCCATGAGGGCAGATGGGGGCTTGTCAGACTCATCTCACAGAGGAGGAAATGGAACCTCAAAGAACAGATTCCTGTTTTCTCCAAGCAAGTCCCAGCTGAGCCCAGAGCAGTGATGACTCAGCCTTGACCTTCTGGTTCCACAAATCCTCTGCTCCAGAGCCCCAAGGTCTCAGCCCACCTCATGGCTGCTCCCCACATAGATTTTTTTTTTTTGTCTTTTTGAGAAAGGGTTCCCCTGTAGCCCCAAAGGGATGATACTCACAATGTAGACCAGGCTGCCTCCAGAGTGCTGGGATTAAAGGCAGGTACTACCACGCCTGGCTCCCACATGGAATTTTAATTTGATTTGGGGGATTTTTGAGATAAGGTCTTTTGTGTCCCAGATGAGCTTTGAACTCACTATGATAGCTAAAGCAGATGGCTTTGAATTTCTTTCCCACTTCTGCCTCCACTTCCTAAATGCTGGGATTATAGGAGTGTACCACCACATCTGGTTTGTGCAGTGCTTGGAATCAAACCCAGGGCCTTGTACATGTTAGGCAAGTAATCTACCAACTGAGCTACATACTGGTGCCTTTTTTGTTTTTTGTTCTTCTTGGAAACATCCCATATACCCAAGCTGGCATTGAACTGCATAGTTGAGTTTGACCTTGAACTTCTGATCCTCCTGCCTCTAAGACCTCCCAAGTGCTAGAATTACAGCCGTGGGCCACCAAGCTCATGAGGATCTTGAACAGAGCACATCTTCTGATTGATTACTAAGCTCTGCTTCCCCCTATACCTTTTCTTCCAGTCCCCATACTCTGAGCCTCTTTCCAAAGTTCACGCCAAGGAATTGAACCCACCAGGGGCCTAGTGGTCACTGGCCTTGCCTCAGGGACACCATCTGTGCCTATCCCACACAGAATGGACAAGCACTGACCCTACTGGTGCATGCCCACTTGCTACAGACCCAAAGATACCCCCATTCTGGGAGTTTTCCTGAGCTCAACCCCCTCTTTTCAGCTCTCTCCCTACTCTGGCTCCTGAGCAACTTCCCCTGGTCCAAAGCCTCCTTTCAAACACACCAACCCCTTTCTGCTTAAAGTAGCTGTTTAATCCACACATACCTGAGGAGGTAGCTTTCTGCCTCCACTTTTCAGAGGACAAAGGTCTTTTCTAAGTTCCCATAGTAGGAGGTAGAGTTCCTGATCTCTGGGCCCGGGGAGATCTGCACTACCTCCCTCTCCCTCACTTCCTTCTCCTGGGGCTCAGAATGGAACCCAATCACTGCCCATCCCTCACTCGTAACATTATGCAGCCATTAAAAAGAATGATTACACATGCCCCCAATGACTAATAGCAACACCAGAAGATGCTTGTGAGGATGTTGGGAGAAAAAGCCAGACATAAAAACTGTAAATACGGCAAGAGAAAATGACACCAAAATGACTAGACACCAGAAAATAGACTAGAAGGGAACACACCTAATCCTCATGCCGTTCAGCTTGTGTCTTAACAACACGGAGGATTTCTTAGATACTTCTCTCCTGTCAACTGATACACACTTTTTAAAAAAAAAAACAAGGAAGGCATCACATAAAACAACAACAACAATACTAATGATAATAATAATAATATACTTGTGGTTGAAGTATTTGAGACTTGTTCCTTCCTCCTTAACTTCCCTGGCCTCAAATCCTTCCAAAACCTGCGTTTTCAGGACAAGATAAATATATCCAAGAATCTAGGAAGGAGTTTGGGAGCAACCGGTACCTCCACAGACCTATGCCCAGCACTTTCCAGGCTCTGCCACCCCCCTGCCCGACCCTCTGTCCAGTTCCTACCCTGAGTTTCCTTTCCCTGGCTTACCTGACACTGGGAGGTCTGCCTCCTCCGGGATGCGAGACACGCACACCTGTCGCACCAGGTGAGGACTCGCGGGGGAGGCGCGCGCCAGGAAGGAGGGAGCCAGCGGGAGGGCGGGGCCGTGACGTCACTCTCCGGCCCCGCCCCAGCTTCCCAGCCCTCGGGGTTCAGGGTTCGCGTGCTTGTTGGATGAGACTGGGACACTGCTCTAGACACTCACGCCCTGCATGCCTGGGCTCCTGGCCATCTGTCTGACCTGCCTGCTCCCCACTCCCCACATTCCGCTACTGTTATAGAGCTTTCAGTTCCTGGGACTCTAAGTTCAAGTCACCTGCGGTGAGGAATAAATTCAGGCAGAGTTTCCATCTCTTCGTACTCCACCTCTACTTTTCCCAGACCCCACCTCCAACTCCTAAGAAGGAGACAGGGAGCAGGGAAACGTGGGAGAAAGGAGCCCTGCGGGTCGGGATAAAGTTGCGTTGGGATCTGAACCTGGATGTTAGCAGCTGTCTCCAACCTCTTGTATTATCTGAGATTATAGCTGGCAAAATTCCTGGGTGAAATTGCCAGCTTATAGGTGGCAGCTGAGGTAAAAGAGCTTCACATCTTTGGAAAGGTTCCAACTACCCCCAAAAGCTTTAAAAAGCTGGAATTCCAGCAACCCCATTTTTGGAAATCTATCCTAAAGAACTCATCTGGAATGTATGTATTGTGGAGTACTTTATGCTGGCAAGAACTGGAACAAATCTTTAGTATCCAACAAAGTGGGATTGCTGAATAGCACAAGCATAATGGAATATTAGGCAAGCGTCAAAAGGTATGTTTACAAACAGCTTATAATAATATGAGGAAATGTTATAACATTAAAAGAATTAAAAGTAGGATGTAAATATTTACTGACAGCAAGATTGTAGTCGTAGTCAAAAATAAAACACTGCACTCAGAAGAAAATGCTTGCTGTGAGGGCTATGGGTAGAGGCATGGTGAGGCTGGCTCTTGTTCTGACCTTTCTAACAAATAATGGGTTTGTTTCACTTTATGACGTTCTTTTACTTTTATTTTTCTCTTGTGCTAAGGGCCTTATGGATGCTAGGCCAGCACTCTTCCTTTGAACTACATCTCCATCCTTTTCTTAAAAAGTTCCCATTACTTGGGCCCTACTTCAAACTGGAGAGCCCCCGTCAAGCAATCCTTAAACTGGCCTGAGGTAGTTGCTTCCTTACAAATGAGGAAATGCAAGCCTGAAAGGCAGGTTCCCAAATCACATGGGTAGAAAGGGCCAGAGACCTGTCTTTCTTTCCAAGGCCAAGAAGGTATCTTTAAAAAAAAAAAATGTATGTGAGGCGTGGTGGTACATGCACTTGGGAGACAGAGGCAGGTGGATCTCTGTGAGTTCAAGGCCAGTCTGATCTACATAGCAAGTTCCAGGCCAGCTGGGGCTTACAGGGAGACCCTGTCTTAAAAAGTAAAAAAAAAAAAAGTCCAGGCATGATGGCACATGCCTTTAGTCCCAGCACTTGAGAGGCAGAGGCAGGCAGAGCTCTGTGAGTTTAAGACCACCCTGGTCTACATAGTGAGTGCCAGGCCAGCTGTTGCTACAGAGAGACCCTGTCTCAAAGAGACCAAAAAGAAAGACAAAAAAAAAACCATTTTATTCTATTATTTCTATTTTATGTGTATGAGTGTATATAGCCTGCATGTATGTAAGTGTACCTCTGTTGTGCAATGCATGAAGAAGTCAGAAGAGGGCATCGGATCCCCTGGAACTGGAGTTACAGATGGTTGTTAGCCACAATGTGGGTGCTGGGAACCAAACCTGGGTCCTCTGAAAGAGCAGGCAGTGCTCTTAACCACTGATCCATCTCTCCAGTCCCCAAGAAGTTCACTTAAAGCAGATATCTGGCTAGTTCCTGGACTAAAAGGGCCACCAGCCTCAGTTGGACATAAGGGAGTGGTGGGGGGTGGTCATCTTTGGGCTGACTCAAGGGGAATCTGTGATAGAGGTAACCCATGAGTGTGGGGGAAGAGTCCCAGTATGCCCTCCTCTGGAGGAGGAGCACCTCCCTCCAGAAGGCCCTCCAGGGACAAGAGGACTGAGGTCACTGAGGAAGGAGTGGGCTGAGAGGCCAGTTCAGCTCCCTGTTCCTTCACAGCCTCTGTAGGCTTTTCTGAGCTAAGTGTTGGTAGCACATGGCTGTAAGCTCAGCACTTGGGGAGCTGAGGCAGGAGGACTGTGAGTTCGAGGAAAGTCTATCTCAAAACCAAAAAAGATAAAAGAAGGAGGGAAGGAAAGAAGGAAGGAAGGAAGGAAGGAAGGAAGGAAGGAAGGAAGGAAGGAAGGGAGGGAGGGAAGGAAAGTGATGTAAGGGAAGATTCAAACCTACTTCAATAAATACCTCTAATAAAGACTTCATTAAGACCCTCACAGGATTTCAGCACACTCAGCAAAAGCACTTCTCTTAGACCATTCCGTATTCAATCCTTAGTCGTGTTCCCCAATTTGTATTTTAAATGCCCTTTTTTTTTTTTTTTTTTTTTTTTTTGTTGAGACAGGGTCTCTTTGTGTGGCCCCAGCTAGCTTGGAACTCATTATGTAGATCAGGCTGACCTTGAACTCACATTGATCCTGCCTCTGCCTTCCTGAGTGCTAGGACTAAAGGCATGCACCACCACACCCAAAATATCTTTCTATATTTGATTTGTGTAAATCAAAGGCCTGCATGTTGTGTGTATCCTCCCACATGTGAAGGTCAGAGGTCAACCTATAGGAGTCAGTTTTCTCTTTCCACCATGTGTGTTCTGGGGATTAAGCTCAGGTTGTCAGTGTTACATCACAGAGGCTGCCCCTGTTGAGGGGATCAGCCATGCTTACACCTTATCTAGTACCTTCTCTGTGCTGCCAACTCCTAACTTGTAACAGCTCCAGGGTAGGGTGGAACAAAGGAAGCAACTTCTTAAAAGACCTACACTTCTGTCAGGTCTAGAACTTTGACCAATCTGCTAAACTTAGAGACCCCCTCCCCTCTAAGCTTAGACACCCTTCCCCTCTAAGCTTAGATACCCCTCCCCTTCCCGCTGAGCTCAGAGACCTCTCCCCTCTGAAGTCTAGAAGTGTAGGGAATTTCCTTTGTTCTGTGGGTCACTGCTGGCTCTCAACCATGTCTCAGTTTCCCTGCTTTATTAAAGGTCTTGATCACCTAAAATCTATCTCCGCACCTCCCTCTGCCCTGAGGCTGTGCTAAGTACCTTGAATACAAGACTTATGTCTCCACAGGCTGCTTTTAAATTTTTCTTTTAAATTTTCCCCTTAAATTTTCTTTTGATTTTTTTTTTAATGTATATGAGTATTTTGCCTGCATGTTTGTAAGTGTATCACATGTGTGCAGTACCCATAGAGGCCAGAACAGGGCCAACAGATCTCCTGAAACTGGAGTTATAGATAGTTGTTAGCTGCCATGTGGGTGCTGGGAACTGAACCTGGGTCCTCTGTAAGAGCAGTCAGTGACCTTAACCTCTGAGCCATCTCTCCAGTCCCCATGATTGCCCTCTTTAACTGAGGACATTGAGGCTCCAAATGTGAGGGGACCTGCCTTTGCTGAGTCATTTAGTAATTCCTTTCAGGAGATTCTGCAGGGCAGAGACACCGGGAAGCTCAGTTCCTGCTTTGGTAAATATGGACATGGTTGGACCATCAGAACTGGAAGAGAGAAGAGAGAAGATAGCAATGGTGGGAGTCTTTCCAGAAGGAGGAGTGCCACAGCTGTGCTTCCAAATATGTGTAGGAGTTTGCCATGGGGGATAAAGGCAGAGAACCAGGCCTGCCACCCGAGTAAGGCCTGAGGTGTGCGCTGAGCTATGGCCAAAGACTTCATTACTATCCGAGGACAAATGTCTGCCCTTGGGCAGGAGGAAGCAGGAGAGGCGCGGGCACATGACATGTTTTGTGAGCAGTGCACAGGGCCCAGGCTAGCTAGAAAAGGATGGACATCCACACACTGAGGGCTGGGCTGAGGGCTGCAGGTGGATGTGTCCCTGCCTGGCAAGTGGATGAGGAAACCAGCTGTAATCAGAGGAAACCAGGTAATCCCACACAGTGCTCAGGAGACTGAGACAGGAGGATTATGAGTTCCCAGCCAGCCTAGCCCTCCCCATCTCAAAACAAAACAACATTGGAGATAGAGCTAGGAGGGTCAGTAAATTTACTGCAGAAAGAGGAAAGGCCCCCAGGCCAGGTGCTCAGCTGCAGCCTCAGGGACTCTGACCAGAGATTCAGATCCCTGAACCACTGAGTTGAAAAGAACCCCAACAAATCTAGGGTGAGGCACCCATTGGAAAACATATAGTAAATCTCTGCAGAGGTCCAGAAGAAAAATTGGGGCAAGTCATGTTTTCTTTAGTATATAAAGAATACTTACAAAAAAACACAAGAAACTAAAGCCCATAATATAATGTCAATATGACAAAGAATAGTAACAGGTCAGTCATAGAAAAGAAAACAGGAAGGTAAAGACAGTGGCTTCATGCAAGATAAGAAAAATATAAATTCTGTCCTTCTACCATATGGGACCTAGAGATTGAACTCACTCAGATCATCAGCCTTGTCAGCAGGCACCTTTACCCACTGAGCCATCTTGTTGGCCCATGGTTTACTCTCTTGCTAGAATACTAGATATTGAATCCAGGGCCTTGAGCATGGTAGGCAAGTGTTCCATCACTGAGCTATCAAAACCCCCCTTGCCACAACCTTCCTTCACCCTTAAGGCAGGATTATCCCTATCTAACCCAAGTTGGTATTGAACTTCAGAGTCTCCTGCCTCAACCTCTCAAATGTCTGGGTGAATCTTCGTCATTGCCTCCTTGTTTTCCAGCAGAGGAAACTGAAGCTTAGCATGGGAGAATGACACCCAGGTTCAGAAGCCGGGTACACTGGAGGCCAGTTCACACCAGTGGTGCTGGTACCACCTCCATGCCACCCCAGAGGCAGAGCAGCATGACCAACATCTCGTGGAAGTGGTGCCTGCTTTCTTCAGTCTAAACTCTCTAGTCATTTGACTAAAGTGGACGACTGTTTGCCTAAATCCCATTGTAGTAAAATAAAAAAGAACTAAGCTAACTGAGGTCACAGGGCTGGGGTGGCTGGGCCAGGTTCACCAGGGACTTTGTCCTGAATTTGCTGGCTTTCTGAATAGGCCTGGATTTGCAAAGAAAAGCAGTTAACTGATTCTTTGAGGAAATTAAGAAGATTGCTTTTCTGATTGAATTATGGCACTTTCTTTCAAGACTTAATCCGCCCCCCCCCCAAGCCTTTTAGATCTTTCCAAGGAGCCCCTTAGTTCTGAAGGCTGCCTCCTACTATGTCAGGCCCTGGGCAGCCTCCCTGGAGCTGCCCTGCCTGGCTTTCTGGTCCTTTCCCCACAGCCCTGAGGCATTTCTGGGGTGGATAGAAAGACAGGGAAAGTCTTGGAGGCATGGGGAGAGAAAGGAGCCCCCTGCCCTCCCTGGCCAGCTCAGAAGCAAGGATTTCATGAAGGCTGCCAACATAGTGCTGAGACCAGGCTATGCCCTGCTGTAAGTTACTGCATATTGTATGAAGCAGTGGTCTTCCAGGCTGTGCCTTGCCCTAGGAGACTCCATTCTACAAGTAACTTTTGACTCCACTTTAATGAAGAGAATGGCAGCAGACCCAGACACTGCACCACCTGCCAGGCACCACCCATCCAACACAGACTGATAATGCCTTACTCCTTCAAGTAGAAAGGGGGATACTCTCTAAGTTTAGGGTGAATTAAAACTCTGGGGGCACATGGCATATTCAAATCATGTTAGGGAAACCAGGGCCAAAGAACTTATCAGACATACCAGACTGAGGAAAGGGTGTAAGTCCCTCATCTGTACCCTATAAAGTGATGGACACCCAGCGATGTCCATGATGGACACCACCCAGCCATGATGACATGGCTCCATATCAACCCATCATCTGATACCTGGTGTATGCATTGAGGACAGAGGACTCGGATCAGTCCCCCAAGTTGATGCAGCCTACTCAGTTGCTTGCCCATCCACCTGTTTGTTGATTGGACCTGGACCTGACCAGCCATTTCCTGCTCCAGACAGGTTTGGTCTTTTCTTTCTATTTATTTTTTAAATGTTTTATTATTATTATTAGGTCTTTTTGAGACAGGGTCTCCCTGTAGCCCCAGCTGTCCTGGAACTCACTATGTACACCAGGCTGGCCTTGAACTCACAAAGATCCGCCTGCTTCTGCCTCCCAAGTGCTGGGACTAAAGGCCTGCGCCACCACGCCCAGCTTTATTATTTTAATTTTGTGTGTATGAGTGTATTGCCTGCATGCATGTAAGTGCACCTGTATTGGGCAGTGCCTGCAGAGGTCAGAAGAGGGCATTGGATCCCTTGGAACTGGAGTTATGGATTGTCTTTAGCCACCATGTGGGTGCTGGGAACCAAACCGAGGTCTGCTGCAAGAGCAGCCAGTGCTGTTAACTGCTGAGCCATCTCTCCAGCGCAGGTTTTGTCTTTGAACTCACAGCTGAATTCTGCAGCTTTGCCCTCAAACCTGACTCCAACAGTAGCTCCCTCCCAACACTGGTCTGGTCCTTACCTTATCAATAGAGACTCTTTCTCAGCTGACTTCTGAAACTTCTTTAACCTGTTTTCATTCTGCAGCCCATATATATGTAGAGAGCTTTGTGGATGTATTTTCTGAGTACTGTATGATATGAGTGTCAATATTAGTAATTAATACCGAAATAAAGAACTTGTATTCACATCAGCCAGGATACCGAGGTAGGTGGATTTTATGACAAATTTCTGTCGTTGAAAACACTAAGCCTTATAAATTTATTGTTATTCAATAAATTTAGCCAGGTGTGGTGGTGCATACCTTTGATCCTAGCACTTGGGAGGCTGAAGCGGGCAGATCTCTATGAGTTTGAGGACAGCCTGGTCTACATAGTAAGTGAGTTCAAGACCATTCAAGGTTAAAAATCTATATTCAAATTAATTTTAATTATTAGCCAAGCATGGTGGTACACACATTTAATCCCAGCACCTGGGAAGCAAGAAGATCTGAGTTCTAGGCCAGCCACAGCTAGTGAGACCATGCTTCAAAAAAAATGATTAATCATTATGTGTGTGTGTGTACATGTGTGTATGTGTGTATTTGTGCAGTCACATGCACATGCAATGGAGTATGCGTGGAGGTTTGAAGACAATTTCTTGGAATCTAGTCTCTTCTACCTTTAAGTGGGTACTAGGGATCGAACCCAGGTTGCCAGGCTTGCACACTAAGTGCCTTTACCCATTGAGCCATCTCACTGGCCCCTAAAAATGTTTTTCAATAAACTGCAACTCTGCTTTATACTGGCTCATCCTGACCTTCTGTTCTGTGTTGAAATCAAGGATCAGTTTTACCAGAGTGGAGGAATTCCTCAGGCTGCTGCAGGTGACTCTGAAGCAGTGTCCTCAGCCCTGCTGCCACTGACACTTTAGGACTATCCCCATCAGTCTCTCAGCCTCTTGGGGACAAGGGCTACAGGGTAGCTCCCCTGGATCTCAGCAGCTACAGAGGAATGAGTTAATCACATTGACCTCCCCTTCCCCAGCCTAATGATTCCCAAGGTGGGGACAGAGCTTGGCCTCTTCTTCCTCTCTCTTCCTCTCTCTCTCTCTCTCTCTCTCTCTCTCTCTCTCTCTCATTTTGTTTTGTTCATTTCTTGCTTGTTTTTTCCTTTTCTTTCTTTTTTTTCCCCTTGAGACAAGGTCTTCAGTAGCCCAGGCTGGCCTGGAACTAGATACATAGCTAAGGTTGGTCTTGAACTCCTGATCCTCCTGCCTCTGTGTCCTGGTGCTGGAATTACAGGCTTATGCCACCACACTGGGCTTCTGCTTGGGTTTTTCTGTAAGAGAAGGTGAGATAGGATTTAGGGGTGGGGTGGGAGATGGATTCCATTGACCCAGAGTGAAGTCCCTTCCCAGCCATCTACCACCCTGATCCCAGGCAGCAGGAACCTGCCACCTCAGGTCTAGATCCTCAAAATTTAACATTCTATGCAGCTGACAGAGCTCCCCATCCAGTCTCTAGTCCTCTGGCAAGCCACAGAAGGAAGGGTGGGTTCCCTCTCCACTTGACTTCAGAGGGTGGTCAGGCCTCAGAGAGGGACAGGGCTTTGTCCAAGGTCACACAGCTAGAGGGAGGGAGTGTCAGGACTCTGGGCTCCTGGGGGAGAGATTGTCCTGTGGACAAAGTAGAGAGTCTTGAGGACTGCAGGATCTGGACCCACAGGGCTAAGACTAAGCTGAATCTGGGTGGAGAAGGGTTCTCCATGCTCCTGGGAGGTGTTGAGGTGGCCAGCGGTGAGAAGAAGGAGTGGACGTGGAAATGTTTGGGCAGTTCCAGCAGATCCAAGGGCTTCCAGGGCTGCAGGAGGAATCATCAGGACATGCCTGGGCATGGCACTCTGGAGGCACAAGGTAGGCCAGAGGTGTGAGGCCTGGCAAGGCAGGGAGGCATCTGTCCCTCACCCTGTACATTTGAGAAAGGCCCCAGGAGCCAGGTGTAGTGATGAACACGTGGAGGCTGAGGCAGGATTGAGAGTTTGAGGCTAGCCTATACTACATAGTGGTATGTCTCCAAAACCCAAGGGTTGGGGATGCAGCTCAGTGGTAAAGCACTTGCCTAGCATGGGCCAGGCCTGGTTCTATTACTTGTGCTTCAAAGAAAAGAAAATGAGAAAAGAGAAAAAGAAAAAAGGAAGAGAAAGGCAGGTTCTGAGGAGAGCCAAATCTACCTAGCAGGAGCCAGGAGGTCATGGTGTTTACCAGGCCATGAAGTGCCCCTGGGCGTCTCTCCCACCCATGCCCTGTTTTGTCTTTGGGAACTTTTTTTTTTTTTGGGAAACAAGGCCTCACTATGTAAACCAGGCTGGCTTGGAACTCAGAGATCTGCCTGCCTCTGCCTCCCTGGTGCTGGGATCAAAGGTGTTTGCCACCACTTAACACCCCCAGGCTTTGGTGCCTGAGGTCAGTGACTTGCTCAAGGTCCCATGTGGCTGGCTTTAAATCTGGCAGGAGGCCACCAGGCCTGGCTCTCTTTGAAACATACAGACCTCTAGGAGAAGCAACAGGAGCAAGCCCACAGTGGGAGCATGGGGATGTTCTCCTTTGCTGTTTATTGTCTGGAGGAGCAGGCTTTGAGGCAGGCTGGAAGTAATCCCCACCCTCATCCACTGAAGGATCCAGGCCTCTGTTTTCCCACCTGTAAGTTGGGGGTGAGAATCTCACCTTGAGGACCTCACAGAAGTGAAACCCAGTGTGGGGGGTCCAGCAGGTCCCTCTCCTCCCTCCCATCCAAGGAGTCTGCAAAGTCTGAAGTCTGTGCAACCTGCCCTGTCTGGACAGCTGGCTGCCTCTGGACAGAGGTGCCCTCCGGAGAAGGAAATTCTTTGAACTTCTTGGGGATGATGGAGTGGGATGAGGGTGGACATAAAGATGATGCTGTCACAGCTCTGGCCCCACCCTGACATTCCAGCAGCTGAAGCAGGTTCAGTAAGTGCTGAGAGAGTGCCCAGTCAACTGCTCTAGGCCCTGGCCCTGTCCCTTGGCATGTCCCGCCCTCAGGCATGCATGACTCCTGCTCCAGCTGACAGAGCACATCCCATGGGAATGATACCCCCCCCCCCCAGCAAGCCACATTTCCTAGAAGGTTGTAGCCACAATCCAGAGAAGGAGAAATGTGGACCTAAGATCACACAGCAAATGTAGGACAGCTGGAACCCAGGACTCTAGACTCTCCTGAGTCAGGCTGAGCACTCCATGCATGCTGGGTAGGATCTAGAATTTGTGGAGTTGGAAGGGGCCCACATCTGCACAGTTTTTTCCTCAGAAAAAAACAAGGTCAACCTTGAAAGCTAGAGGAGGTCGTTCCTAGAGAAGAGTAGGTGAAAGCCAGAGAGTGAGGATAAGACAGGCTTCAGGGTCTAGACTGTAGCAAGGTCTTCTGGTAAGATGTTTCTTGAGACCAACACAGGTGCCCATAGGGCCAGTTTAGGGTCTGGCAACTAAATATCCACAGGTGTCTATAGCAGCTGTGTGGGGAGAGGCATGTGAAACCCCCTCCCCAGCTCTCTGCCTCCGGTGGTGCAGGGGTACCACAGGGGTACAGCAGGGGTGCCTCCAGTCTTGTCTACTGTGGCTCTGAGTGTTGGTCAATGGGACAGGGCAAGATGTAAGAGCATGTTGACCTTGTCCTCAGCCTCTGGCCCTGCTCCCTTGTCTCATTTCCTGTTTCCTGCCACTGCCTTTTTGGGACACAGTCTATCTCCTTTCACAATTTTAGGGAACTTATTTATTTCCTTCCCTCCTCATCCTCCTCATCCTCCTTGTTTTCCTCCCCCTCCCCCCTCCTCTATCCTCCTCCTCTTCCTCCTCCTCCCCCTCCTCCTCCTCCTCCTCCTCCTTTTCCTCCTCCTTGTCCTCTTCCTCCTCCTCCTCCTCCTCCTCCTCCTCTTCTTTTCAGTACCCAAGGATGGCCTTGAATTCCTGGTTCCTTTGCTTCTACGTCTCAAGAGCTGAGATCATAGAAACCTTTCTGCTTTTCTGCTTTTTAGTTTTCTAAATTAAAATAATCCTTAAAATTATAGTAAAATGGACACTACATGGAATTTCCCACATCGAGTATCTCTAAGGTTTGATGACATTATACAGATTCACACTACTCTGTAAACATCACCACCATCCATCTCTGGAACTCTCCATCACTCCAAACTGGAACTTAACCCCTCAAGCATGAGCTCCCCACCTGCCCCCATCCCCCAGCACCCACAATTCTTTGCTCTGTCTCTATGCACTCATCTGCTCCAGGTCCCTCACACAAGTGGAACCAGACTCGTAAAAGGTCCTATTTTTGTCTTTTTGGTGGTGCTGGGGATCAAACCCAGGGCCTTGTACATGCTAAGTGAATGCTCTGCCTCTGAGCTACATAGCCAACTCTAATCTGTTCATTTCTTCTTAAACAATTTTTTATTCTCTGGTTTTTAAATATTTTATATTATTTTTATTTTATGTGTATGAGTATATTGCCTGCATGTAGGTAAGCGCACCTGTGTTAGGCAGTGCCTGTGGAGGTCAGAAGAAGGTGTTGGACTCCTGAAACTGGAGTTAGGATGGTTGTAATCCTCCATATGCTAGGAATCAAATCCGGGTTCTCTGCCGGAGCAGCCAGTGTTCTTAACCATTGAGCCATCTCTCCAGCCCCTTAAATAAAATTTTTTAATGAATTTATTTTTTATTTTATCTGTATGAGTATTTTGTCTGCATGTATGTAAGTACAATGCCTATGCAATGCCTGTGGAGGTCAGAAGAGGGTATCAGGACCCCTAGAACTGGAGTTATGGATGGATGTTAGCCATCATGTGGGTGCTGGTAACTAAACCCAGGTCCTCTACAAGAGCAGCCAGTGCTCTTAACACTGAACCATCTCTCCAACCCCACCCTACCTGTTCATTTCTTAAACTCTAGGACAGTCACCTCCTCTAGGAATTAGACCAGGTGTTTGAGTAAGAGGCTTTAGACCTCATTGACCACCCCAAGCCCAGATCCCAACCCTGACTGAGGCCTCCTCACTCCTCACCAGCCTTCTGGCCACAGGAAGAAATTCTTCACATTTCTTTGAAGTCATAATGAGGGTGATTTTGATGTTGGTGATGATGGGGATGATGATGATGGTGGTGATGGTGGTGATGATAATGATGATGATGGACAGGAGGAATCTTAGGCTCTCATTGACATTTTCTCTGGGACAGACATCCTCCCTGGTCAAAGTGGTCTCCAGAGACCAGCATTATGTTTTTCCTACCCCCTGACAAGGCTGTTTCAACTAGATTGGATTTGGGGTGGTGGGAAAGAGTGATCCTAATTCTTACCTTGAAGGCACCAGCTCATCTTACCCCGCCCCTCATGGCCCTACATGGGGACACTGGTGGTTGTCATTGTCCCTGTCCTTCCTCCTTTCTTCAGCCTGGTGGCTCCTAGAAACCTGGCCCAGATTCTCCCAGCCTCCTCCCACTGCTGGTCTGGGATTCCTTATCTGAAAGGCCTTCATAGCCTCAGCCAGGTCTCACAACAGAGGAAGTTGCTCACAGGCTCTGGAACTGCAGCATGCTACCTGGGCCACTGGGAGGGCCCTTTTTTCTTCTTCATTTAATGCTATGAGTGAGGAAGGCTGGGGAAACTGAAGCATGGAGTAGTGTCTTGACTTCTTGGGGTCGCCTTAGGTACCCCCTCTCCTCTGGGCTTTAGAGTCACATAGAGAAGCAGTGTACTGGGCCCCTGCCCGAGAAATGGATGAGACCCAAGGCCAAGCAGAGCTGGGGTCATTCCAGTCAGTCACCCTTCCAGGTGGGGGTTCAGCCTCATCTATAAATGGGATGTAAGATGGCCCCGCCTCTCAGTGGGTGGAGCTGAATCACCTGAAAGGCCTTCAGGTCTGGCCAGTCTCATGCAGGGCTCTATCAACTTCTGCCCCAGCCTTCCTTTTCTGCCCCAATATGCGAAGGTGGCAGTCCACTGATGTAGACAGGGAGACAGGGAGATTCAAGTCCTGGCTCTGCCTTCATTCTCTTTAAACCTCAGGATCTTCTGCTATCTCTGATGGCTATTGTGCTGTGGGTGCAGGATGGATTGTTCTCCTGGCTGCAAAGGCCATAGCTTTGTCCCTCCCTCCTGAGGTGAAAGCCTGTCCTGAGAAGATGGAAAAGAAGAGTAAGAGGCCCAGGCCTGGCAGAGGCCAAGCCCAGGCAGTGGTGAAGGGTGGTGGGTTGAGTCCAGAGCCCTGGAGCCTTCCTGCCTGTATGCACTGGGGTCTGTAGAGTGGGCTGACAGTTGCCAAAGAAAAGTAAAGAAGGGGAATTGCCACAGACCTGGAGGGAGGCGTGAAGACAGAACCTCCATCAGTCTCGGGGTCAGCCCTGCCCTGTTCTCAGTCAGTGTTAGGGGTGTGCAGATCCCTACCCCTTTGGGACTCAATGCCTCCTTTGGGATTTTCATAGGCCAGGAGTTGATCTTGTGGCTGTGTGTCCTCCAGGGACTGGTCTCCCAGCTCTTTGTCTCCCTCTGGAGAGTCTAGGCTTTTGTGAGACCAAGGTAGACCCTACTTTGTGAGCAGGGACACCAGGCCAAATCCTCTCACTGTTAATTGGTAGATCTCCCTCGGAGATTGACAGGTCTGTCAGTAGTCCATTTGACAGATAAGGAAACAGAGGCTACTGGGGTGAGACCACTTAAAGATCTCAGGACTGAGAAGTCCCTCTCACCTTACTCTTCACCCCTCACACCCAGGCTGGGCTGGAGCACTAGGGATACGCTCTGCTGCTGCCCCCATGTGGCCACTGTGGGCCCTACATGCCAGGTACTGAGAGTCTACACATCCAAGTCAAACAGAACAGTGTACACATCCCTGCAGGTGTATTCTGAGCCAGATACATGATGGAGCTCCACCCGCTGTTTCCTCTCTGATGGGGAGGAAAGTCCTAGTCCACATAGGTGGCAGCTAGACAGTACCCATTCAGGATGAATGTGACAGGAATGAATTGAGGGTGTTAAGTGGCAGTGGGATTAGGGACAGAAAGGCCTGGAGCCAGTCAGTGCCCTACTGTTCCAGAAGAAACTCTGTGTGCATTTGTGCAAAGTAACTCCATCGTGTCTCAGCTAGAGCTCACCAGGAAAGCCGGCACCTGCGGAGGAAACATCATCCTCCCGAACGCCTCCTCTAGTCTCCCCACTCCAGTCTGCAATTGATGTGCTCAGAGTTGACACAGCCCCTGCAACATGAGGGACAGAGGCCACCAGGGGTGCTCTGCTGGGAGAAGCTACAGGACTTGGGGGCTGAGAGTGGGGGCCAGGAAAAGATGGCCCTAAGCAGACACTCTGTAGGACTGACCCTGGGAAGGAAGGGTCCTGGGGCCTGGGAACTACGGGGGGGGAGCTGGGGGGGGATGCATCTGTTCTCAAAGGCAGGTGTCCTTATAAGACCCCACCCCAGCTATTTGACAGATGACATAATCAAGGTTCAGAGAACAAGCAGAAGGCCAACCAGCTCAGGCCACCCAGGGTCACCAGGCATGAGTGCCAGAATGCTGAGCTTAGAAGGAAGGGTCCTGGGGCCTGGGAACTACGGGGGGGGAGCTGGGGGGGGATGCATCTGTTCTCAAAGGCAGGTGTCCTTATAAGACCCCACCCCAGCTATTTGACAGATGACATAATCAAGGTTCAGAGAACAAGCAGAAGGCCAACCAGCTCAGGCCACCCAGGGTCACCAGGCATGAGTGCCAGAATGCTGAGCTTACCTGTTCCAACCTCTCCCTGGAGCATTGCTATGGCGGGGGTGGGGGGGGGGAAGCTCTGAGGCTCCCACAGAGGCCAGCTCCATTGGTGGCCTTGAGGAGTCAGCTTACCTCTTGGAGTTTCAGTTGCCCTACTGTAAAATGGTAGAAAATGTCACTCTTTAGAGAGATTGGGAAGATTATATGTAAATGTGTTTGTTTATGCTGCGGATTGAATTTAGAATCTTATGTATGCTAGATAACACTGAGCTACACTCTCTGCCCTCTTCACTTCTTTAAGACAGGGTCTTTTTATTTTTTAGATTTTTTTTTTTTTTGGTCTTTTTGAGACAGGGTCTCCCTGTAGCCCCAGCCATCCTGGAACTCACTATGTAGACCAGGCTGGCCTTGAACTCACAGAGATCCACCTGCCTCTGCCTCCCGAGTGCTGGGATTAAAGGTGTGCACCACCACGCCTGGTACTAGGTTTATTTATTTTAATATTTAGATTTTTTTTTATGTAATATTGCCTGCTTGTCTGTGTGTTCCCATGTCATGTAGTGCTCACAGAGGCCAGAAGAGGGCGTCGAATCCCCCTGGAACTGGAGTTATGGCAGTTGTTAGCCACCATGTGGGTGCTGGGATTTGAACTGGGTCTTCTGCAAGAACAGCCAGTGCTGTTAACCCCTGAGACTTCTCTCCAGCCCCTAGATTTATTATTTGTGCATATATGTATGTCTGTGTATGTATATGGATGTGTGTGCTGATACCCACAGAGGCTAGAAGAGGGAGTCAGATCCTCTAGAGCTGGAGTTATAGTCAATTGTGAGCTGCCTGACATGGATGCTGGGAACTAAACTCAGGTCCTTTGGAAAAGCAGTACGCTCTCTTAACTGCTGAGCCATCTCTCCAGTCCACCCCCTCTCTCTTTTTTTGAGACAGGGTTTCCTGTATCCCTGGCTGGTCTCAAACTTTTTATGTAGTGGAGAATGACTTTGAATTTATAACCCTCCTGCCTCCACTTCTGGAGTGCTGGGATACAGGTGTGTGTAGCACATCTGGACAGAGCCCAGAGTTTTATGCATGCTAGGCAAACACTATGAACTGAGCCATATCCCCAGACCATGAGTTGGGAGGATTAGACTTTTGAAAGATTACTTTTTTTTTTTACTATGTGTATTTTGTGTGTTTGTATGTCCGTGTGAAGGTTTATGCACATGAGTGCAGTTGCCTGAGGAGGCCAGAAGAGGGTGTTGATTCTCTGGAGCTGGAGTTACAGCTGGTTGTGAACCACCCAGTGTGGGTGCTGAAAACCAACTCCTGTCCTCTGCAAGAGCAGTATGTGCTCTTAACCTCTGAGCCATCTCTTCAGCCCTGGATTAGACTTTTTAAAGCATGGTAGTGCCAGGTGGCAGGTGATGGGCAGGGGATGGGCAAGCCTTCCCTTCTCCCATCTAAACTAGAACACTTTCCCCGCCCTCGTGGCCTCTGCCTTTGGCCAAGGCTTGTTTGTCTTTGAGAAGGAAACCAGCATTGACTGAAGGAAAAGTCTACTCTAATCCAATCACCGTGGGAGACTTTGACCCACAGCGCCGCTGACCTGGGACATGGTTGCCATTACCGAAGGAGTATGAGTCCTCCTGAGCCCAGGCATCTGAGTGGCAGAGCCTGGGCTCTGACCACCAGGAGGTATTGCCCTGTGCAAATACTTGGAGGGAACCAAATTCTGGGAACAGGACTTCAGCCTCTCTTGGGAGCATTCAGCAAGCTCCCCCCCACACTCTGGGATGGTGGGGGGGTGGTTTGAGTCAATGGTCAAAAAGACTCAATGAATAACTGTTTCTGGGCGATCCAGAGGCATCACCTTAAGACTCTAAAATGCTACAGCTCTGAAGGGCCAGAGGCTGGATTACTTGGGCACCTATAGTATAGCTTCCACAAAGACACCTTCAGGAACTGTCACTGGTTGTTGCTTCTAGGGATGAGGGTGGAGAATGCAGAGGAGGAAGGCTTACTTTTCTGTTTGAATGTTTCTATTATGGATTATAATATGCATAGATCATAATGTATTATAATTATAATACATCCCCATGTGCCTGTTTAATAAATGAATTCAGAAATAAACACTCACCTGGTGAGCTCCCTAAACATGAGCCGCAGCCCCAGCAGGGCTGGGGGTGGCAGGCAACCATGATGAGTATCCAGGTGATGCTGTCACAGGTGGCCCTGGACTATGTATTGGGAACAAAATCACCAGCTGGGTCTTCTTCCTGCTGGCCACTCAGCCAGGCTCATTTGCATGATTTTCCATATATTTGCATGACGTCCCTAGTTCCAAATAAAGCCTGTGTTATCCTTTGCTTCTACCATCCTAAGGAAAGCTTTTCCCTCTTTCTCCTCCCTTAGACCAGGCTAGCCTCAAAAAACCCCTTCCCCATCACTCCCTATACCCCAAGCTAAATATGTCATCCATGTACATCCCCCAAGGCCCAGCACAGAGGTCACCTCCTTCAAAGTGTTCTAACCCTCCCTGTACTACCCAAACACTCCTCTTTCTGTGTTCCTACACCTCATTCAATAGGCTGCCAGGGATCCCAGGAGACCAGACCCCATTGGACTTATTTTGCAGATTCAGAAACTGAGTCTTGGGGAGGTCACGTGTCACCAGTCCTGTATTTTACTCTTCTTTGAAAAATATTTATTATTTTTATCTTTATGTGTATGAGTGTTTTGTTGTCATGTATGGAAGTGCACCCATGTCATGCAGTGCCTATGGAGGTCACAAAAGGATGTCAGATCCTGAGGCCGGAGTTACAGATGGTTGTTAGCTGCCATGTGGGTGCTGGGAATTAAACCCAGGTCCTCTGCAAGAGCAGCCAGTGCTCTTAACTGCTGAGTCATCTCTCCAGCCCCTCTTCTTTTTTTTTTATTTTATGGCGAAGAGGGAGCCTGTAAATGCCGTAGCACACACGTGTGGAGGTCAGAGGACAACTTGTGGGAGTCAGTTTCCACTGTGGGAGTCAGTTTTCTCCTTTTACCATGTGGGTCCCAGAGATTGAACTTAGGCCATCAGGCTCAGCAACATCTACTGAGCCATCTTGCCAGCCCCTCTTCTTTTTATAATTTTATGTATATATATTGGTCTTTTTTGAGACAGGGTCTCCCTGTAGCCCCAGCTGGCCTGGAACTCCCTATGTAGACCAAGCTGGCCTTGAACTCACAGAGATCTGCCTGCCTGCCTCTGCCTCCCAAGTGCTGGGATTAAAGGCATGCGCCACCATGCCCAGCTAATAATTTATATATTTTTAATTTATGTGGTATGTATGTATGCGTGTGGGTAGGTGCGTGTTCACATGTGTGTACATGCATGTGGAGGCCAGAAGCCAATATGGAATGTCTTTCCTCATTCCTCACTGTCATGGTTGGCTTCAGTTGTCAACCTTACACATAGCTGGAGAATTGCCTCTATCAGATTGACCTGTGGACTTGTCTGTGAGACACTTTCTTGATTGTTGGGTGACATGGGAGGGTTCGGCCCACTGTGGATGTTGCCACCCCTGGGCAGGTGGTCCGGGCTGTATAAGAAAGCAGGCTGAGCACAGGCTAGGTGAGCAAGCCAGTAAGCAATGTTCCTCCATGGTCTGGCTTCATTTCTGCCTCCAGGTTCCTGCCTTGACTTCCCTCAAGGTGGACCGTAACCTGGAAGTGTAACAAATAAACCCTTTTCTCCCCAAGTTGTTTTTGGTCAGAATGTTTTATCACAGCAACAGAAAAACAAACTACAACACTGTCCTTTATTTTTTTGAGACAGGGTCTCTCACTAAACCTGAACTTCAGGGATCCACCTGTTTCCACCCCACTCCCAGCTCTGGGACTGCAGGTCATGCTACCATGCATGCTTTGGGGATCAGAACTCAGGTCCTTATGCTCTCGTGACTGGCACTTGTCTGACTGAGCATCTCCCAGGTCCCTTTTACTCTTTTTTTAATTTTAAATTTTAAATTATTTATTTTTAATATTTTTAATATTTCATGTATTATTTTTATTTTATGTGTATGAGTGTATTGCCTGCATGTGTGTAAATGCACCCATGTTGTGTGATGCTCTCAGAGATCAGAAGAGTATGTCTGATCCCCTGGAACTGGAGTTACAGATGGTTATTTGCTGCCATGTGGGTGCTGAGAATCGAACCCAGGTCCTCTGCAAGAGCAGCCAGTGCCCTTAATGGCTGAGCCATCTCTCCAGGCCCTGATTTACTTATTTTTATTTGTACAAATATTTTGATTGCTGGTATGTTTACCAGTGTGTGTGTGTTTAGTACCCACAAAGGCCAGAAGAAGACAGAACCACTGTGTGGGTACTGAGACTTGAACCCAGGTCCTCTGGAAGAACAGCAACTGCTCTTAACCCCTGAGCCACTTCTCTAGCCCTCTTTTAATTTTTTTAAACTCATATTTATTTCTTTTTTATGTGTATGAGTGTTTCGTCTGCATGTAAGTGCACCACATGTGTGCAGTGCCTGAGGAAGCCAGAAGGGGGCGTGAGATCCCCTGGAATTGGAGTTATGAATGGCTGGTTGTTAGCTGCTATGTGGGTGCTGAGAACTGAACTCAGGTCTTCTGCAAGAGCAGCGAGTGCTCTAAACTGCTAAGCCATCCCCCAGCCCCCTTTACTCTTCTTCTGAGTTAGTGTTTTGTTTGCTTGTTTTGCAGGGCTAGGAATTGAACCTAGGGCCTTGTGCATAGTAAGCAGACACTCTACCACTGTGCTATGTCCCCGGCCCTGAGTCAGTGTCATTTGCATTTTGTTTTGCTTTATTTGCTTTAATTAGGTCTAAAATTACCAAGTCATCTATGCGTAAGTAAAAATATTCCAACTCAGAAATAGCTGGGAAAAAAAAAAAAAAAGGAATCCCTTCTTTTCTACCTCTCTCCCCCAATCACATGCTCTAGGATAAGCCACTGTGAACAGTCTGGGGTCTCTTTACATATCTCATTTGCATTTATATACAGATGCCATATATGCAAATCTATTCACTGTGCTGATTAGTTTTTTAACACAAACTAGAGACACCTGAGGGGGGAAAAAACCTCAATTGTTTTTGTGGAGGAATTTCCTCCCACAGATTGGCTTGTGGGCATGTCTGTTGGTATTTTCTTGATTGTTAGTTGATGCGGGAAGCCCACTGTGGGCAGTGCCATCCCTAGGCAGGTTGTCCTGGGATGTATAAGAAATGTAGCGGAGGGGCTGGAGAGATGGCTCAGTGGTTAAGAGCACTGACTGCTCTTGCAGAGAACCTGGGTTCGATTCCCAGCACCCACATGGCGGCTATGAACCATTCTTAACACCAGTTCCAGGGGAATCTGAAGCCCTCTTCTGACCTCCACAGCATTGCACGACACGGGTGCACTCACATACATGCAGTCAATACAGTCATACACATAAAAAAATAATAAAATATTTTTGAAAAAAAGAAACGTAGCTGAATGTGGCCTGGGAGCAAACCAGTAAACAGGGGTCTTCCACGGTCTCTGTTTGAGTCCCTACTTCCAGGCTCCTGCTTGAGTTCCTGCCCTGACTTCCCTCAATGATGCATCATAACCTATAAGCTAAAATAAACCCATTTCTCCCCCAAGTTAGTTTTGCTCAGTGTACAGCAACAGAGAGGCAAACTAGGACAAAATACAGCATTTTATTATGAGCTATGCATGCAAACGATATTCAGTTGAAAAAAAACAATAGAAATACCCACCCATGCACTCACTGTTCATAAAAATTACATTTTAGGAGCACACCCCTGTTTCCCCCACAGGCGCACCTCCTCCCATTTTTCCTAAGGGATAGACCATATACTATATTTCCCTAAATAATAAGTTTGAAATGAGAATTGCTAGATTATCATGTGTGCAACATGTTCAACTTTATTAGTCAAGACTGAACTATTTTCCAAAGAGATTCGACTAATTTACACTCCCACCAACAGTGGTGAGCGTCTTGGCAGATTCAGATCCTCGCCAGATCTGGCCCTGTTCAACTTCATAACTTCTGCCAAACTGTGGGAGGAAGATTCCAAATCATTGTGCCTCTAATTTGCGTTTCCCTGATTACTAATGATACCGAGTATCTGCTGTGTTTATATCTTCGTGATCTGTCAGTCACTGAAAGGTTGTGATAAAATCTGTAATTAGATACAGGTTTTTTCATTTCTCCGTGTTTTGATAAATATATATATGTATATATCTTTTTAATATTTCATTTTATTTTAAACTTTTTATTTATTTTTATTTTATGTGTATGAGTGTTTTGGCTGCATGTATGTAAGTATACTTATGCATGCAATGCCCGTGGAGGCCAGAAAGAGGTGTTGGATCTCCTGGAACTGGAGTTATAGATGGTTGTGACCCCCTGTGTGGGTGCTGGGAACCAAACCCAGGTCCTCTTTAAGAGCAGCAGGTGCCCTTAACTGCTGAGCCATCTCTCCAGCCCCATGTTCTATGTATTTTGAGATAATGTTCCAAGGCATATAAGAGTTTAGAATCATTACATCTTCCTGGAGTTTTATGTTGCTTCATTGTTTCTAAAAACGCTTTTGCCTTGAAGCCTAGTTTGTCTGACATTATTATAATGACACATCTTTTGATTTTGATCTTTTTCCAGACAAAGAAGGGCAATTCGTTGCCTCCTCCTCTCCTTATCTGAGTCAAATCACTTCCAAATTACAAGTTGGCCTTGTAAGAGGTGACTCAAGTTCTTATTTTTAAAATATTTTTTATTACAGAAGCTTTCAAACATATACAAAAGTACAGAATAGTATAAAATGGATCCCTAAGAGCCATCAGCCAATTTAGATATAAACCAAACAGCACATGTAACCCTCCCATATTAACTTAAGGCAAATCTCATGTCATATAAATGAATCCCTAAAAATGAGTATTATCCTCAAGAAAGGGACTCTTGGGCCAGGCATGGTGGTGAGCACCTTTAATCCCAGCACTCAGGAGGCAGAGGCAGAGGCAGGTGGATCTCTGGGAGATTGAGGCCAGCACAACATGGTCTACATAGTGAGTTTCAGGCCAACTGAGACTACACAGAAAACTTGTCTCAAAAAAACCACAAAAACAAAAACAAAAACAAAACAAACCCAAAAGAAACAACCAAAAGGCTTTCTTTTAAAAGAGGGGACTCTTCATTTTAAAACATCCTGAACCCCATTAGTATTCTATAAGAAAAATTCCCAGCCGGGCATGGTGGCTATGTCTTTAATCCCAGCACTCGGGAGGCAGAGGCAGTCAGATCTCTGTGAGTTCAAAGCTAGCTTGTCTATATAGCGAGTTCCAGGTCAGCTGGGGCAGGGAGACCCTGTCTCAGACAAAATAATAATAATAATAATAATAATAATAATAATTCCCTAACATCGTCAAATGCAATCTTTTAGTTAGTTTTGTTTGAGTTGGAATGTAGACAAAGGCCCCAGGTTATGATTGGTTGGTTAATGTCTCTCAACTGTCACCACTCTGAGTGTTCCACCACTGGTAAACAACACTTTTCAAGTAAATTACACCCCCCCCCATGGCATGCAAGCAACCTCAATTAAATGTGGTAGGGCAAGCATAAGATGTGAACATAGGAGGGGGGCTTGTGGGTACAAAGAAGGGGCTCAATAGGAAGAATAGGGGGACAGGGAGGATAGTGGGGGGATGTGACCCAGTCTCCCCAGCTCCATGGTTCCCACTCCATCTCTTTTGCCTTCTTTGTGATTTGTTTGTTGAAGTTAGGTTCTTTGTGCTTCATATAAAAATGAGTTGCTAGGGCTAGAGAACCAGGTTTGGTTCCCAGCATACACATGGTGGCTAATACCCATCTGTAACTCCAGTTCCAGGGAATTTGATGCCCTCTTCTGGCCTTCACGGGCATTGCACATGGTACACTTACATACATGCAGGCAAAACATTCTTACACATAAAATAAAAATAAATTAATCAAGTAAAAATGTGGGGCTGGAGAGATGGCTCAGTGGTCAAGAACACTGGCTGTTCTGGCAGAAGACCCTGTTTGAATCCTAGCACCACATGGCAGCTAACAACTGTCTGTAACTCCAGTTCCAGGGGATCCGACAGCCTCTTTTGTCTTCCTTGGGCATTGCTGACATGGGTGCACTTACCTACATGCAGGCAATACATGCATACACATTAAAAAAATAAAAATGGTAAAAAAATTGTTTTTGGTCTTTTTGAGACAGGGTCTCCCTGTAGCCCCAGCTGTCCTGGAACTCACTATGTAGACCAGGCTGGCCTTGAACTCACAGAGATGTGCCTGCCTCTGCCTCACCAGTGCTGGGATAAAGGCGTGCACCACCACGCCCAGTGTAAAAATGGTAAACTTAAAAAAAAAAAAAATCAAGTGTTGTTTTGAGGCTGGGTTGACGGCTTGAGGGTTAAGGGCACTTGCTACTCTTGCAGAGTTTGGTTCCCAGTATCCATGTCAAGAAACTCACAACTGCCTGTAACTCCAGCTTCAGGGGATCAGAACCAGCTCTCTGGCCTCTGCAAGCACTCATACACAGCCCCCCACCCCACAAACAATTAATAAAATAAATCTTTTTTAAAAAATATGTTGTTTAGGGGCTGGAGAGATAGCTCTGTGGTTAAGAGCACTGACTGCTCTTATAGAGGACCCTAGTTCTGTTCCCAGCACCCACATGGAGGCTAATGACCATCTGTAACTCCAGTTCCAGGAGACCCAATGCCCTCTTTTGGCCTCCACGGGCATTGCATGCATGGGTGCACTTACATACATGCAAGCCAAACACTCATACACATACAAATTTTAAAATGTGTTGTTTAATAAAATACTACACATAATCATCTTTAGCAACAGAAATTTTTATCATACTAGGAATTGAATCCAGGCTTCATCAATATTGGATAAGCACTCTGCCATGGAGACACAACCCAGTCCTGATGTGTGTGTATGTGTTTCTGGAAATCAAACCCAGGGCCTTGCACAACTAAGACAGACACTCTACCACTGAGCTTCATTCCACTTATTGAGACTCATTGTGTGATGCAGAGGAATTTGCAATACTCCTCCTGTATCAGCCTCTCAGGTGCTGGTGTGCTCACCACACCTGGGTCCAGTTATTGTCATTTATATTTTTATATTTTATTATTTTTATTTTATGTGTATGAGTGTATTGCCTGCATGTGTGTAAGTGATATCTGTGGAGATCAGAAGAGGGTGTCAGATCCCCTGAAACTGGAGGTCAGATCCCCTGGAACTGGAAGTCAGATCCCCTGGAACTGGAATTACAAACAGTTGTTAGCTGCCCTGTGGGTGCTGGGAACTGAACCCAGGTTCTCTGCGAGAGCATCCAGTGCTCTTAACTGCTGATCCAACTCTCTAGTTCCCCCCCCTTTTTTTTTTTGGTCTTTTTGAAACAGGGTCTCCCTGTAGCCTAAGCTGTCCTGGAACTACCTATGTAGACCAGGTTGGCCTTGAACTCAGAGATTTTCGCCTGCCTCTGCCTCCCAAGTGCTGGGATTAAAGGTGTGCGCCACCACACCCGGCCCCAGTCCCCTATTTTTATTTATATGTATATATGTCTGTATGTCTTCATGTGTGTGCAGGTGCCCTCAAAGGACAGAAGAGGGTATTGTATCTCCTGGAGTTACAGGTGGTTGTGAGCTGCCTGATGTGGGTCCTGAGAACCAAACTTGGATCCTCTGAATGAGCAGCAAGGGCTCTTAGCTGTGGAGTCATCCCTCTAGCCCCCAGTTTATATTAATGTTTTATTATTGTTATTACTATTTTTTAATTTTATTTATTATTTTTATTTTATGTGTATGCGTGTATTGTCTGCATGTAGGTAAGTGCACCCATGCAGTGCAATGCCTGCAGAGGTCAGAAGAAGCTGTAAGATCCCCTGGGACTGGAGTTACGGACAGTTGTTAGCTGACATGTGGGTGCTGGGATTCAAACCCAGGTCTTCTGCAAGAACAACCAGTGAGCCATCTCTTCAGCTCCTATTATTACTATTTTTTTTTTTTTTGGTCTTTTTGAGACAGGGTCTCCCTGTAGCCTCAGCTGACCTGGAACTCACTATGTAGACCAGGCTGGCCTTGAACTCACAGAGATCTGCCTGCCTCTGCCTCCCAAGTGCTGGGATTAAAGGTGTGTGCCACCACGCCAGGCCTGTTATTACTATTTCAAAAATATTTTATTTTTATTTTATGTGTATGAGTGTATTGCCTGCATGCATATGAGTGCACCTGTGTCATGCAGTACCCTCAGAAGTCAGAAAAGGACGTCAGATCCCCTGGAACTGGAGCTACCAATGGTTGTTAGCCACCATATGGATACTGAGATCCAAACCCTGGTCCTCTGCAAGAGCAGTCAGTGCTCTTAACCGCTGACCCATCTCTCCAGCCCCTATTATTACTATTTTTGAGACAGGGTCTCACTGTGTATCACTGACTAGCCTGGAACTCACTATGTAGAATAGGCTGGTCTGGAACTCACAGAGATATGCCTGCCTCTGCTTCTCTAGTGATGGATTGAAGGTGTGCACCACCATGCCCAGCTCCCAATTATTATTTTTTAACAATGTTTTAGTTCCTCTCCTTACCTATAAGGTGTATTGGCTCGGGTAATTCACTGAGTATTTAACAGGAACCTAGTATGCTCTGGGCCTCCTCAGATCCTGAGAAGCACAATGTCGATCCAGCCAGACACATTCCTCAAGCTGAATGGCAGACTTTGGTGTCGGCAGATTCCCTTGTGGGTGTGCTTAGCAGGCGGGTTCTTGACCATCCCAGGCAGGTTGTGAGGGACTCAGTGAGCCTGGAAACTGCACGCACTGTCACCAGCAATGCTTCTGTGAAATATGGGATCCACAGAAACAATCTTTATGCATCCGTTTACATTTTTAAGTAATTATATAGAAAAGTAAAAACAGAGGCTGGAGAGGTGGCTCAGTGGTTAAGAGCATTGGTCTGTCTTCCAGAGGACCTGGGTTTGGTTTCCAGCACTCGCATGGCAGCTAACAACTGTTCATAACTCCAGTTCCAGGGGATCTGACATCCTCTTCTTGCCTCTAAGGGCACTGCATGCATTTGGGCATTTACATACATGCAGGTAAAACACTCAGATACATAAAAATAAATAAATAAAAATAGTTTTAAAAGTAAAAGCAGGCTGGTCATGTTCTCAGTGGTTAGAGTCCTTACCTACTACTTAGCAGGGGAGAAGCTCTAGGTCTCCTCATCACTGCAAACAAACAAAACTTGGTGATATTAATTATAATTATATACTTTAGCCCAACATATCAGAAATCTTGTTTTTTAAACAATGTAATCAATGAATCAAAATTATTAATAAGAAGCTGGTTACAAACTGGGCCTGCAGCCTGACTACATAGCGAGTTCCAGGGCAGGCAAGACGGCACGGTGAGACCAGCTGTGATGTGTGTAATATTTTGCATTAGTTTTTAGTACCAAGTTTTTGAAATCGGTGGTTATCTTCCATATATAGCACCTCTTGATGAGACCAGGACTATTTCACCAGCTTAGTGAGGGTCGTGGCTACTGGGTAGTGCAGCTGAGCATCTCATCCCTGGGCCTGTGGTGGCAATGGACTAATGCAGGGGGGGAAATGTGCTTTGTAAACATGGGTGTTTCCAACAAGGACATAGTCAGAGTCCTGCTGAAAGCCTGCCTACAGATCCTCTCTGCTGCCCAATCCATTTCTGCAGTCCCTGAAGCTGACACGGGGTGGCGCTGTGGAGGAGGGGTGGGCCTAGAAAGGGAGAGTGCAATCATTCTGTGGCCCTCTGAGGCAGGAGGGGAAACTGAGGCAAAGAAGCATACCTCTGCCCCCATGTTTCAGCTACTGTGATGGTAGGACCTGAATAACGTGGGGGGGGTCTCCTCAGCCAGCTGAGAGTCTCTGAAGTCACCAGCTCTCTGACTGCCACGGAGCCTACTGGACCTGTTTTCTTACCCATAAGACGCGGCACTAGGATCCCTCAGGGCAGGAGACACCACTGCAGACAATGATTAGAAAGGGCCTTTGCGGCTGCCTGGTAGCCTACCAGAGTCGACCCTGCAATTGAGAGGTGAGTTTTGAAGGATGAGGATAAAAATAACAGCCATTAGCTGGGCTGAGTGCTTCATCTGGCCACTCACAGAGCAGCCCTGAGGTGGTAGGCCTCATGTCCTCCTTGTACAGATGAGCAAATAGGACCTCAGCCACTCAGCCCAGCAGAGCTGGCTAGTTCAGACTTCCTGGTTCCCTGGAGCATCTGACCAGACCTTGGCCAAGGTCACACAGGACAGATCTTTACCTGCTCCTGTGCCTTCTCTCCTCTTCCTGCCTCCTGAGTTCTTTGTCCCTCTGGTCTCCCCGACTTTCTCCCTGGATTGCCAGGGCCCTTAGCCAGCTCCCTCCTACCCCCGGCAAGACCAGTTACTTCTCCATGGGCACAGCAAATGCTGATCATTCAGAGTGGCCCCAGTGGTGGCCAACTCAAGCCTGGGCAATGTGGATGGGTCTGGGACTCTGCCTGGTGTTGATCAGTTTTCTGTCCCTGTAACAAAATGCCTTAAAAAATTCAGCTGAGGGGCTGGAGAAATGGCTCAGCAGTTAAGCAGTTAAGAGTACTGGCTGCTCTTACAGAGGACCCAGGTTCGATTCCCAGTACCCACATGGCAACTAACAACCATCTAGATTCCAGTTCCTCTGAGGGCATTACATGATACGGTTGCGCTCACATACATGCAGGCAATACACTCATACACATAAAATAAAAATAATAAAATATTTTTTTTAAGTCAACTGAATGGTGAAAAGGTATATTTTGAAGTTCCTTTTTTTTTTTGGTTTGGGACAGGGACTCATGTAGCTCAAGCGGACCTCAGATGTATTCTGCAGTTGAAGATGACCTTGAACTCTTGATCCTCTTGCCTTAATCTCCCAAGTACTAGGATTAGAAGTGTGCACCACCACACCTTATTTATGTGGTGCTAGGGATCCAACCTAGGGCCTCATGCACGCTAGCTAGGCAAGCACTCTACCAGCAGAGCCACATCCCCAGCCTGAAAGGTATATTTGACTCATGGTTTCTCAGGTTTCAGCCGGTAGTGGATCCACCCTGTTGTCTTTGGATCTGTGGCATGTGAAGGTGGGGTGGACACACATGCAGTGCAAACTGTCACCTCAGGGCAGCCTTCAAGGTTTTGACCCCAATGACCTTCCACTGACCCCACTTCCAAAGATTCTATACCTCTCTAGAGGACCACGGGCTGGTAACCAAACCTTTAGCACTGAGACCTTTGGGGAGCATTCAGGATCCAAATCAGGACATGCCCTCAGACCAAGAGGCTGTGAGCTGTGTTCATGTTGCTGGAGTTCCTGGTTCACCTCCAGTTGTCTACCTACTCAACCTGCTCCTGTCATCCACTGCCCACCTCCCTACCATTGCCCCTTAACCTGAGTCCTGGGCTGCCAGGGTATGAGAAAGCCACTGGGGGAGGGGCTTCCTCACTCACTCCTTCCCTGCGGGGATTGGGCCATAAATAGCCTGTTCTCTCTTTCCACCTCTGCCTGCTCAATTGCGCATGTCCTGCCTCCTCTCACCTGTCTTGAGAGAGCAATGGCTGCTCTATCCCTTTGGCTCCCTGTCATTAACCTGTCCCTGCTCCCCATCCAAAGGCTTCTCATGGGGTTTTGCAGGTTTCTTTCCTGAGTCCCAGGCTGTCCCCCATTCCTGCTGTCCCCACTAGCTTCCTTCAGGGGGCCACCTTGAGATATGGAGAGTGATGAAATTCCACAGCTCTCATTGCCCACCCAACTCTGGCCCACTTAGCCACCACAGAAGCTTCCAGAATTCCACCTCCATTTCTCCCTCCCTCTCTCAGACAGCTTGACCACTGACTCCAAGGAAAGGCCCCAGTTCCTCCATCTGACATCCCAACTCCCCAGTTCTGCTGTCCCCACACCATATATACCTTTGCCCAGCCTCATTCTGCTGGGGCTAAAGAAATTCCAGATGTCAGCCCATGGCCTCAGGTTTGTCTCTTTCCTGTATATGAGGCACCCACAGTGCCCTTATCTTTCTTTCCACAATGACACTGGGGGATCTGACACCAGCTCCCATCCAGCAGGGGCAGGGGTTTGTCTGTGGTCCCAGGCTAGAGACTGGCCTCAGGACTTAGCCCAAGCTCTTTCTGAAAGCTACAACCCAGTGCTGAAGAGCAGCAGAGCAGGCAGCCACATCTTTGGTTCAGTGCCAAAGCCCCTTGCCTGGGACAAGGGCCTCCACCACTTATGGTAGGGAATCATCAACTATTTGTTGGATGAATGAGCTCTTTAAAATCAGTCATGATCACTTCTGGGCCATCTGCTAAGGTCAAGGGGAGAATTGGGGATGGGTAGGGCTGACATCGATGCTGACCACTGGAGGTTCCTTCTGGGCCCACAAGGTGATTTTTATGCTATATTTGAGGGAGTTAATAGATGGAGTGAGGGTGGGCCCCAGAGGTCCCCAGGGCTTGAGGGAGGTAACAAAGAGGGCTGGCTGATTTTGCTAAGTAACAGTTCTGTCCTGACCTGCCCTCTTCCTAAGACCTTCCACCATCTTCTAAAAGAGGAATAAAATCCAAAGTTGTCCAACACAATGCTGGGAGAATGCTGGGAGTCAGGAAGCTTAACCTCTCTCCCTGAAGATGAGGAAATGAGGTCCGGAGAGATGAAATGAGCCTGAGCCACCACAGTGTGTCAGAAACCAAACTCTTTCTCTTGCCTCCAAGCTCACAAGCACCGACAGCTAAGTACTACATCAGGGTTTCTTCCCCCACTGTTGCCACGAAGCTCCAAGTGTTTTCTCTCAAACTATCTGTGTCATTTATTATAAACCAATCGAAACCCTTCCTAAAAGGCAACTCACATTTATTTGGGTCCATTAGTGTGCCTGGTGCTACACCTGCTGTGTCCAGCCACCACCAGATCTTAGCTATCCATACAAGAATGTGAGATAGATGTATGAATGTCCTCTTTCCCATGCAAAGAAGGATACAGGCTCAGAGACATAAATTAACCTGCCTAAAGGCACACAGCTGGTAAATGGCAAGGGCAGAAGTCATGCTAGGAGTCTCTGGCTCTCACATTGGTGCTCTTTCCTCTCAGTGGTAGACACAAAAGTGCTAGTGGTCTTGGCATTGTGCTCTGGGATCTCTTCCTCATCAGCACTCTCTCTCCTGCTGGGAGCCCCTTGTGTTGCTGTGGTAGGAGCTTGGTTTTGAAGTTCCTCCCTTCCCAATCCTGAAAAGGTCTAATTTGTTTTTGTGGAAGGATTTGGATGCCAAATGCTCTAGCTTTGGAGAGTCTGGCAACAACAGCCCAGGATCCTGTCTGCCTTTTTACTTAGTACCTACATGAGCAAACAGCCACAAGAAGGAGGAGGAAGGGGGAAGAAGAGGAGGAAGAATTGAGGAGGGGAGAAAGGAGGAGAAGTGGAGGGAGAGAGGAGAAAGGAGAGGATGAGAGGAAGAAGGGAGAACGGAGGAAGAGGAGGAGATGCTAAGAGGAAGGAAAAGGCTAGAAGAGTAGAGAAGGAGGAGGAAGGGAGGAGGGGAGGAGGGAGGGAGGAAGAAGAGGAGGGGGAAAGAAGGAGAAGTGCAAAAAGACATTCACCACAGTGCTGTGTACCTTGGAGAAAAGTTGAAATCCTGGTGGACTAGGAGCCGCACTGTGGAAGAAGGCCTGGGCCCAAAGAGCTCGCCACAGGGCTGGCTCCATGGCCAAGGCTCACGCTTGTCCTAAGGCTCTACATCTTTGTCTTGAAATGCTTAATTTTGTCTTTGAACATAGATTGTTTTTTATTTTATATGTTTGTTTTGCCTGCAGGTATATAAGTGCATGTAATGCTCATGCCTACAATGCCTGTGGAAGCCAGAAAATAGAGTCAGATCCCCTGAAACTGAAGTTATGGACAGTTGTTAGTTGTCATGTGTATGCTGGGACCCAAACCTGCATCCTCTGCAAGAGCAGTCATCTCTCCAGCCACCACTTCAGAGCCTTGCACAGCACTATGTCCTGACTTTTGCATTAGGGCCCCACATTTTCTTGTAGCCGTGGCCCCCTGAATTACAGACCTGGTCCAATGGGAGACAATGAGAGAGGGCCCTGACCTGGGAGCTCCAGGGAGTGAGGGGTTATCCTCAGGGTCCCTGAGATTCTCTGGGCTCTGCAGCTTTATCAACTTATGTCCTCATTAAAATGGAAAGTAGAGAGCCAGAGCCAGGTGTGGTGGTGAACACCTGTAATTCCAGCACTTGGGAGCTGAGGGCAGCAGGATCAGGAAGTCAAGGTTATCCTCAGCCACATAGTAAGTTTGAGGCCAGCCTGGGCTACATGTGACTCTGTCTTAAAAACAACAAAACAAACAAAGGGCATTATGTTCAAACGACAATACCCAGAAAAACCTGTACCCAGAAAAAAATGTCAATGAAGAGAAGCCGCACAAAGAGATGACTGGAGGGATGGCTCAGAAGTTAAGAGCACTGGCTGCTCTTGCAGAGGACCTGGGTTCGATTCCCAGCACCTACATACCGTTTCTTCTGTAACTCCAGTTCTAGGGGATCCGACGCCCTCTTCTGTCCTCCGGGGGCATTGCACGACACAGATGACCTTTAATACATGCAGGCAAAACACTCATATACATACAATATAATATTTTTTTTAAAAAAAAGGAAGAGGGGGCTGATGGCTCAGCGGTTAAGAACACTGGCTGTTCTTGCAGAAGACCCAGGTTCGAATCCCAGCACCCACATGGCAGCTAACAACTGTCTGTAACTCCAGTTCCAGGGGATCCGACGGCCTCTTCTGTCCACTGCTGGCATTGCACCGCACGGGTGTACTTACCTACATGCAGGCAATACACGAATACACATAAAATAAAAATAATAAATAAATAAAAGAAAAAAAGGAAGAGAGCCTGGGTAGTCGCAGAAACGACTGACAGACGGAAAAGTCTGGTGACACTGCTCATCTCGGCGCGCCTCTAGATCTCTGTAAGGTATTTAAGTTCCTAAGGAGAACACGACTCCAGAAGCCAGCTTTAAGGAAGCCAAGGAGAGTCAGCTAGGAATAGGCTCGGCTTTCCCGGAAGCAGCCAAGCAGCCGGCAGGTGCGGGGGCGGAGTCTCATCAGACCACACCCTCCTCCCCCTCTGCCCCACCTAGGTCACCCCTCCCTTCAACCTATGCTCCGTTCCTGCCCTCCCGGTCCCCTCCTAGTGACTGAAGGAACCCAAGCGCGAGGCAGGGCACCGCAAGGCTGGCACATCTTCCCTGGGCTGGGCAGGGAAGGGCGTGGCAGCACCTCCGAGCCCTTGCAGCTGCCAGCCAGTTTGCATGAGTGAGCTCCAAGATATCTGAGCTTCTGCCGCCCCCAGACGCAGCCACCAGAGGCCTGGAAGGAAGGAGAGATCAGAGGAGTTGCACACGGAGCAGAGAGGCAGGTGGGAGGGCTGCGAAAGGGGAACAGGTGGGAGAGGGAAGGTGAGTCAGCTGTAGCAGAGCTCAGTCAGCCAGCCCAGCTTGCATCAGAGCAACCTGCACCCCAGCAGCCTGCATGGAGCCGTCAGTCCAGGCCCTCTTGTACCCGGAGTCTGCCCTGGCCTCAGACGAAGTCCTGGCTTTGGGTTCTTGTCAAGCCTCTCCTGTGTTCACCACTGTGTTGCATGTGGCCCGAGAGATGGAAGGGGTTGTCTGAAAAGACATAGCTGTCACAGGAGTCTGTGCAAGTGGCAAACTGGTGACAGATGTTTCCAAGGGGACCTGGGATGGCTCTATGTTGCTCCTAGGGTGGATCTCAACTCATGTTGAGATCCCACAAGGGCCTGCAGAGCTGGACAGAAGGATATCTTTGGGGAGGTATCCAAGTCAGGGGCAAGACTCCAGGGTGGTTCCCATTGGCAGAAGGGCCACTGGGACAGTTGCAGGGGCAACTGAGCAATTGAAGGGTTTTGAACGTTTGTTTTGTTTTGTTTTGTTTTGTTTTTCTGACTGAGGGCTCCTTTCTCCATCCCTCCTCCAGTTCTTTGAGATTGCTAAAGTCATCAGTACACTTGGAATACCACGCTGGGGAAAGAGGAAGACAACCCATTACTGTCCCTGAAGGATGGGAGAGGAGAGAGTGAACCCCTTAGCTTCTGATAATCACCTGGTACAAGCCAGTCTTTACTTGTCGGGCAGATACCTTCATCTGTCAAATGAGACCACAGTGTTTGATCTGCCTCTGCAGAGAGATGCTACAGTCAGTTACCTGTTGGGGGCCTTGGATCACAAGCTAGCTCTCTCCAGAAAAGTGGCCTCAGGTTCCCTTATGAAACTGTTAAGCATGTAGGATATGCAACATTTACCCCAATGGCAGCTTTGTAGCCAGTGCTGGTGAAGTATGATCATTCACAGAGGAGCCCGTCACTTCACAGTAGGTAAGCTTGCCGAATGAGTCCCTTTATATCCTGAGCTAGCTGGACCTTGGCCACACATCAGGTGCTTTGTGATTTCCTGCAGCCTGGGTGCTGGATACATAGCCAGCACGTGGGGTGGAGTGCAAGCTGAAGGCAGTTCCTCAAAGGGCGTGGGGTAGCTCACCCAGCAGAGCCATGCTTCCCCTGCTGCCAGGCCCTCTGCCCTGACTTTCCACTCTCCCAAAAGATGGGGCCTAACCTCCCCCCATTGCCTTACATCAGGTGACCTCCTGGTGACCTGGATTGGCCAATGGATTGCGTTGGAAGTGATGTTGAAGTTGAGGCCTTCAGAGACCTTACAGAGCCTGCTTCACTCTTAGATTCCTGCCCTAAAGGAATCTGATGAAACCCATGGGAGGAGGAGTGGCCAAAATCCCAACTCACTACCAGACCACCAGCCATCATGTGGATGAGGCCAACTTGACTCTTTCCCCCAGCTGGCATTCCAGCTAAGCACAGCTGCCCCTCTGAGCCCAGGAGAAATCAACTGCGAGCGCTCAGCCCAGCCACAGGAACTTGAGGAAGAATGGACAACAGTGTCCTGAGTGTGGGGATGGCTCTTTACACAGCACAGGCCATGGAAGCCCAAAGGAGGGAAGGACCTGCAAAGATACCACAGCAAGGCAGAGACCACATCTGGCCTGTCACCAGATTTCCAGCAGGTTCCTGGAGCCTTTCACACTGTGTATCCTGCAGACTACCTGAGTCAAAGCTTTGACTCAGACCTAGGTTCTCAGACAGAGTGAAACCCTTGGTCTCTGACAGTCAGTCACCTGGCACAAGCTAGTCTTTAGTTGTCAGACCCAATATCTTCATCTGTCAAATGAGATCACAGTCCTGTGATGCCCCACCCAGGGTCTTCCATTGACTTCTGGGTGGCATAGGTCCCTGTGAGGGAACTCAGTATCTCAGAAAGGGGTGCGCACCCCTGAGATAGTTCAGTATCAGCAAACACGAGGTCCTAAATTCATCCCCAGCACCCATGGGGAAAAAGCTGGCATTTGGTAGAGACAGGCAGATCCCTGGGGCTCTTTGGTCAGCTAGACTCACCTAATCATGAGCTCTAGACCAGCGAGAGATAGTCTCAAAAAAACAAGGTGGATGGCTCCTGAGGAACAACACTGAGGTTGTCCTCTGGCCTCTACATGCATGCTCACACAAGCACAAATAATGTTAAAAGGGGCCACACACAGACACACGCTCTCTCTCTCTCTGTGTCTCTTTCTTCCCCTTCCCTCTATCTCCACCAGCCTACCCTTAGTGGACCATATGCTTTATTAAAAATAGTTACAAATGCCATCATCAATCTGGGGACTGGAGGAATGGCAAGGAGAGAGGGAGGGGGTCCTCATCCCTCCTGGGATCCTCCTCTGTACCCAAACCCAGCACCACCCAGGGCAAGGGGCCAGCCAGCTGGGCAGGACTAGAGCTGGGCTGGATGTGGGGGAGGTACCCAGAGAAAGTTTCTCCTTGTCTCACAGGTAGAAAACGGGCAGAGGTGGACTGGTGTCTCCATCTCCTCCATTTATAGATATTTACAAAAGTCAAGAGCACAGACCACAGTCATGCAAAAGAAATGCGCCCCTCCCCCTCCCTAGACCCACCCTGCCCACCCAGAACCCAGTGATGCCCCCCCCCAGTAGTCCAGCCGCCTTCCTCAAGGTCCTGAGAGCAGGGGGGGAGCGCATCCTTGAAGGGTCAGCGGGGAAAGGGTGGAAGGTCTAGGGGTCCAGAGCCACCCCTGGGGAGGTGCTGGGGGGCTTAGGCCAACAGGGCAGAGTACTTGGGTCCTTCTGAGTCCTGGACTATGCAGGCAACAGGAAGGGATTCCCCAGTCTTTGAAACCCCCACCTTCCTCCAGGTCCACGGAGCCAGGGTCAGCATTGTCCTGAGAGCCGAGGCAGGTCTGGCATCCCACCCCTGAGGCTCTTTCCGGAAGTGAGGAGGGCAGGGCCTGGAGGTCAGATGGCAGACTCCCTGCGGTAGGAGATGTTGTCCAGTGGGAGGGTGGCTTGCATGCGCTCCAGATCCAGGTGGCTGCCAAACTCAAGCATCCGGATGATGCCTGCCTCCTCCTTGGAACCCGCCTCCAGTCCCAGGCCCGCAGCCACCGCAGCCGCAGCCGCAGCTTCCTCCTCCATCTCCTCTTCCTCCTGGCTCATGAGAGCCAGCTCGTTTTCATAGCAGAAGGCACTGGGCGGGGGCGGCGGGGCAGGCAGAACCGTGATCTTGCTCTCCTGCAGCTCACGGGCAGAGCAGCAGGGTGTGCCAGCCACCTCGTAGGTCTTGTGGAAGCGAGAGTAGTCCACTTTGTAGTGGCTCTTCTCCTCAAAGACCACAGGCTCAAAGCGGTGGCCCCACAAGATCTCACTGGCCAGGTAGGAACTGCGGGCTTGCGTGGTCATAGCCGTGGCCTCCACCATACCCTCTAGGATGACCACAATCTCGAAGTCCTCCGACTCCAGCTCCTCCTTGCCCATGCCATAGAGGGGACTGTCCTCGTCAATCTCGTGCACGATGATGATGGGCGACACCAGGAAGATACGGTCCAGACCGATGTCATAGCCCACGTTGAGGTCCCGCTGGTCCAGCGGCAGGTATTCACCCTCCTGGGTCATGTAGGGCTTGATGAGCTGGGCCCGCACGTGGGCCTCCACGATGTGGCTCTTACGCAGGTTGCCCACGCGCCACATCAGGCAGAGCTTGCCGTCTCGCACCGAGATGACCGCATGATGACTGAACAGCAGCGTCTGTGCCCGCTTCTTCGGCCGTGCCATCTTGGCCATGATAGTGCCGATCATGAAAGAGTCGATGACGCAGCCCACGATGGACTGGACGACCACCGCGATGACAGCCAGTGGGCACTCCTCTGTCACGCACCGGAACCCATAACCTATGGTTGTCTGCGTCTCCACTGAGAACAGAAAGGCTCCCAGAAAGCCATTCACATGCATGATGCAGGGCTTGGGGGCCGTTGGGACTGCCCCTCCATTCCCCCCTGGACCCCCCGACGTGGGCACCGAGGGGCTGGCCTCCAGGTCACCGTGGAAGAAGGCGATGCACCAGAAGAGGAGGCCAAAAAAGAGCCAAGAGACGAGGAAGGCGGCAGAAAAGATCATGAGCATGTAGCGCCAGCGCGTGTCCACGCAGGTGGTGAAGATGTCTGCCATGTAGCGCTGGGACTTGTTGCTCAGGTTGGCAAAGTAGACGTTGCATTGGCCGTTCTTCTTAACAAAGCGGTTGCGGCGTTTCCGCCGGGGCACATGGGCCTGCCCGTTGCGGCTGTGTCCGTGCATGACCTGAGGCCGGCGTGGTCACCTGGGGAGACGCAGGGCCTGTGGAGCAGAAGGGACAGGTGAGGTGCTGGGGAGCGAGGGGCTATTGAGGGAAGACCCCCTCCCCAGAGACTCTCAGGACCAGAAAAGCCCACACAGGAGCTCAAGATGTGACAGAGAGGGTGGTCCTGTGACCAGGCCTAAGCTTGTGGCTGACCCAACCTCAAGACCGGGGTCTGCCCAACCAGGAAATGAAGGCCGCCAGAATCCAGGTCCTAGTCCCTGGTGCTCATTGTGGCTCTTACAGCTATTCTTTGCTACTGTTCTGGAAGTTTCTTGATATGCATCATCTTTTTCATTTCAGTTTATTATTGTTGTTGTTGTGGGCCCGAATATGGCATGGAGTCCTTGTCTCTTCCACTGAGGAATTGAACTCACACCAGTAGGCCTGCATAGCAAGCACTTTTATCATGCCCATTTACCTACCTGGACTTAGCCTCCACACTGGCCACCTGGAGCTGTTTCTTGCCATTAAATTTCTCTTTTGCACTAGCCTTGCAAATGCTCAGAGCTCTAGTGGCTAATGGTTACCACTGGGTGAGGGACTACAAAGGAAGACTTAGGCCTTCCCCATCTCTTCAGGAAGTTCCCCTGGACGGTACTAGGGTCTGCTGCCCCACATCTTCATCTGACCTCTTCTCTTGGATCATCTCTCTCAGGGTTGCTATGAGCCACTGATCCCCAGATTCTTGTCCTGTCCCCAGGCTTGCTGAGAGCAGGGCAGGGACTGCCTGAGTGTTTGGTGTGATGATCAAGATGGAGGAAGAACCCGGAGCTTTGGGCCTTGTTTGGGCACCACTATCTACAGTGGGCTCAAAGAGGGAAAATGGACTGCTGGAAAGAACATGGATCCAGATTTGGGGGATGCGGGGTGTAGGGGTATGTCAACATCAGGAGAACTCCTGTGTGAAGACTGGGTGTGGGTGAGGCAGACACACCTCCTGTCTCCTACCCACCTCAGACCATTCAGTTTCCCTCTCTGAGCCTTGACTTCCTCATCTGTAGAATGAGGATTAAAATCTCTACCTTATGAGACCTCAGGAGACAAAACTCAGTCACCCTTCTGCTTCCCACTTCCTGGGAGCCTGTGAGGGGCATGCAAGCAGGCCTGGCCAAGGTCGCCAGCTGTTTCAGCAGAGGCATGTCACCCCCATATGGCAGGCCCACCAGCTGGACTCACAGAAGGCAGACTCTCAACCCAGTGCTCCCTGCCATTGAGGCCCTAACACCAAGTTGATATTGCCTCACCGCCCCCCCCCCCAGGCTGGCAGGGCCAGGACAGGGCCTGGCTTCCTGATAATATTTTGGCCCAGAATTATATAAGGCTGGAAGCTTCTATTTTCTGTTCTATTCTTCCTGGTCTAATTGTGCATCTGCGGCAATGTTTATACACTTCTCTGGTTCAGGACAACTTGGTTGCCGCAGCAACCGGTGCGCGCCAATGCTATAATTTAGAGATCAACAGCCTGGGAGCCTGCCTCTTCCCTTGCCTCTTCCTCGAGTCTCCCTTTCCCCCTCCCTCACAGCCACCCTACCCGACCCTGCTTCTCCCTTTCCTGCCCACCCCAAGAGGCTCCCTGGGCTCTGATTCTGGGCTAAAGTCTCGGATCTGCCCTGTGATGGGACAAGTCATAACAGATTGAACCTCAGTTTCCTCATCTGGGACAAGAAACCAGTGAGCTGAACAAGAGGAATATCCATCAGGCTTTGTAGGTGTGGCCCCAATGCTATACTGGTCCTTCAAAGCTCCAAACTGTACCCCGGGTTCCCCTGATACGTCTTACTGAGTTCTTCAACTTCTCCATCAGCACCAAAGACATATAGCAGAGGAACACATGGTAGCCCCAAATTTAAGACCCTTGTTCTATGGCTGAGGCCAAAGAGGCCCAGAGATGGAAGGGAGCTGCTGAGGGTTTCAGAGTGAAGCAGGCAGGCCCACCCCAAAAGGTTGCTCATACCCACCCTAGTATTTAGAAAGAGAGCCTTTGGGGCCTTCCTCTCTGAAGGGGTCTAGGGGACCGAGGCCAGGAAAGAGAATATGCCAACCCCACCATGACAGGCTCTTGATCACTTTTTGCACATCTGCAAGAGGCAAAGGGGACAAGGCATGGCATGTGGGCCTTTGATGGATGCCACTGAGCTGTCCAAGGAATGTTCTGCCCAAGGCTGCTACCGTAGGATACAAGGGGCCCTTGGCTCTTGGTTGACAGGGCAGGTTCACCAGTGCTGCAGAAGCAGCTCATCCTGGGGTCCACCCACAGAAGGGTTCGGGGCAAATGACTGAGGGAGCCCCCCCCTCCGTGGCTCTAGGCTACTGGGGCCCTCTCTCTCAGCACTGCCTACAGCTCTGATTAGTGGGTGGAGGTGAGGGAGCCTCTGCCAGTCCATGGCCAGCATCGGCCCCGAGACTCTATACCTCCCCACACCAGACACTCATTCCTTGTTCAACACTCACTCCTCACCCTGTCCCATCGTCTGCCCCCACAGTCCCATGGGCCCCTGGGCATCCTCTCAAGTCCCCAGCAGTCTTTCAGCCCTCTCTGTGCCTTCCCCATGGTGGGTTCTTTTTTTTTTAAGATTTAATTTTATTTTTATTTATATGTATGTGTGTGTGAATGTGTGTCATTTTTGTGTATGTAGGGTGCCTGAAGAGACCAGAAGTGGATGTCAGATCCCATGGAGCTGGAGTTAAAAACAGTTATGAGCCACCTAATGTGGGTGCTGAGATCTGAATTCGGGTCCTCTGAAAGAGCAAGAAGTGCTCTTAACCACAGAGCCATCTCTCTGCCTCTCACCCATGGTGTTCTTTTTTTTTTGTCTTTTTGAGACAGGGTCTTCCTGTAGCCTCCAACTGGCCTGGAACTCACTATGTAGACAAAGCTTGTCTCTATCTCACAGAGATCCACTTACCTCTGCCTGCCAAGTGCTGGGATTAAAGGTGTGTGCCATCATGCCCAGTTCATGGTGGGTTCTTAAGGCTTTCCTATCCCAGTACTCAGCTGTGCATAAGTCCCCAGATCTGTCCCCTTGGCTACAGAGAGGAGTGACTGTGTGCAGCCCAGCTTCATGGAGCCCCTCATGGTGATGGCCTGCTCAGATCAGCAGGTGCTCTGGCCACTGTTGGCTCTTTCAGTAGGGACATGAGGCTCACCTGCTAGTGCATGGGCTGAGCACACAAAACTTTGCCAGTGGGAAGTGCCAGATCAGCATTGTTTCCACGTGACAACTGCATGGACGTGGCCAGGGTCTCTTCTGATCACACAGGGCTTCTGGGAGAAGGCACACAAGCCAGAGGGAAAGCTCAGAGGAGAGACACAGAAGGTAGGATGGGACACGATACTCCTCCTTTGAGTAGAATTTATTTTGATAAAGGAGATCCTTGTGGGTCCAGGCGGCAGCAAGACTCCTATCATAGACCACATTGTTCTGGAAGGCCAGTCTCCACCCTGCACATAGAATATGCACTGAAGGATGGGGGCAAGGGAGAAGGGAGGTTGGACCCCTCTGCAATGCCTTGTAGAAGGACCTCTGTCAAGTTCTTCCCTTTTTGGCCTTGGTGCCTTCCTATTTGTCCTCCAAGATTGCCTTGGGCTTTTTGATGTCACAGAGCTTGTATAAAACAGTAGAAACGGGGAGGTGAGGTGGCCCAGGGCTTCCCCAGCTTCAAGGGCAGTCTGCCTGAGCTGTAGGAATGGAGTCACCCCCTTTCTCTCAGATTGCATCCTGAGGTAGTCCAGTGGCAAAGGCTCTTTTAGGAAGTGATGTCCTTTCTTTCTTGGAAAGATGAAGTGACAATGCTATACATACTTCCAAACGTTCGTCCATTTTTATTACGTTTATTTGTGTGTGTATGGGGCACATGCAGGCCATGGCATGTGTGTGGAAGTCAGAGGACAACTTGTGGTCCTTAGTTTTCTCCTTCTACCATGTGAGAGGACCAAACTCAAGTTTCCAGTCTTGGTGGCATGCGCCTTTACCTGCCAAGTCATTTCACTGGCTATGTTTGTTTGGTTTTTTGTTTTTTATTTTTATTTTTTGTCTTTTTGAGACAAGGTCTCTCTGTAGCCCCAGCTGGCCCGGAACTCGCTATGTAGACCAGGCTGGCCTCAACTCACAGAGATCTGCCTGCCTCTGCCTCCCAAGTGCTGGGATTAAAGGTGTGTACCACCATGCCCAGCTCCCATGTGTGTTTTTTAAGACCTGGTTTCTGGTAGTCCAGACTGGCTTCAAACTTATGCAGCTGAAGAGGACCTTGAACTCCTTATCCTCCTGCCTCCCCTTCCCAGGTGCTGAGATTACAAGTATACACCATGCCCAGTACTTTTTTTTTTTTTTTTTTTGAGACAGGTAGTCTGGGTTGGCCTCCAACTCCCAGAGATCCACCTGCCTCTGCCTCCTGGGGATTGGGATTAAAGGGATGCACTACCATGCCTGGCCTTTTTTTTTTTTTTTTTTTTGAGACAGGTAGTCTGGGTTGGCCTCCAACTCCCAGAGATCCACCTGCCTCTGCCTCCTGGGGATTGGGATTAAAGGGATGCACTACCATGCCTGGCCTTTTTTTTTTTTTTTTTTTTCATATTCTATGAACACCCAAAATCTAGAAGCACTTATTCCAAACTTCACCGTACAAATGCAGTCAGAGCAGATTCAGGGGTGACACAGCAATTCAACCGCTGCCAGTGGAAACTCAGGCCTGGGGCAGTGGGAGGCATGAATGGACCCACAGGACTGTCATGACTGGCCTCATCCCTGTTCTGTCCCACATCCTGAGGAATTAGAAGATCTTACAAACCTGCCCTCCAGGGGACCTGGAGTTTAGGTAAGAGCACCCTGCTCCTGCCGTTTCTTAGGTTTTTCCCTAGGATTTTTAGGGCAAGAAATGTCCTCTACCCACAATTCCCTATGTGAGAGGAACATGGTAAGTCTCAGTACCCAGTAAGCTGAAGGGACAACCATTTCCCCACCCCCACCCCCACATCCTGGCCACCTGTGACAGAGTGAAATACACCTCCCTGGGAACCTCCGTCAGCCCCCTCCCGGCCCAGCAGTAGCCCCAGCCCTCTGCACTCAGCTGCAGGGCCAGGAGGGCAGTGGAAGTGCCATCCTGCTGGAGCTTTTTTTCCACGTGATCCCTCCAAGGCATTGTGTTGGTAAGACAACAGGGGAGGTGACAGGACCTGCTGGAGGTCTCATACCTCTGGCCCTGGGAACTTGTCTCTGAAGTTTTTCTCAGAGATAGAACACTCTGGAAGTGCAAACACCATGACAGGCACAGCCTTCCTGTCTCACTGAAGCATCATTGAGTCTCTGTTTGGCTAATGTCTATTTTTTAACCAGATACTGAAACACAAGAAAGTTCAGCTGCTCTTCCCCACATGAGGAATGACAGGCTCCAGGGCTGGAGAGATGAGCATGGTGACCACACCAAGAAGTAGCAACACGTCCATCCAGGTCTGCCTAGCCCTGGTCTGTGACCTGCCCTAGTCCCCAACTCTCGTCCTTGTCCCTGGCCTGCCCTGGTCTGTGGCCTACCCTAGTCCCCAACTCTCATCCTGGTCCCTGGCCTGCCCTGGTCCCTAGCTTTCCCTGGTTCCGGGCTTCTAGCCTCCTTTACCAGCAGTGGTGCTCTGCTCGGTCTGGTTCCCCTGAGGCCCTGCCCTCGGCACTGCCAAGTTTTGGTTCTCCCCTACTTCCTTGCTGCCCCCGAAGGCCAGGCCCCCTCCCTCCTCTGCAATCCAGCCCCACCTCCTCTGCACCCTTTCACCTTTGCTATCTCACTCCCATTTGGCTTTGGATCAGCTTTATGAAAGTGACCCACTGGCTGCACCCATATGCTTGGTGACGCAAGACCTAGTTCTCTATCTCAGCTCTATACCTGCTTTGAGCCTGAGTGTCCCTGTCTACGCATGGAGACAGTGATCAGAGTGTTGACCTCAGCAGGGTGATCCTAAGGACTGATGCCCTGAGAAGCCTCCCACCCCACTGTGGCCAGAGGGACCAGCACGTACTGCAGGTAAAACTCCAAAGGTGGTGATCAAGATACAGTGACTCAGGGACACAGGATGGGAATTGAGACAGCCCTGCAGGTCTGGCTCCACCACACATGGGTTCTGGACAGGTATACCCTTTGTTCTGTGCAAAGGAGGGATGGTCACAACTCCTTGAGTCGGAAAACAGGCACAGCCTGCCATAAGGCAGTGAAGGGAGGGTCCTCCTAGTTGCTAGACCCCTCGCCCCCCTCACCCGAGCCTCAGGCAGGCACCTGGGATGGTGAGCTTCCCGAGGGTGGGCAGATTACCCTGGGAGAAGTGGAAGGAATTCACAGCAGCATCTCATTTCCTAGCCTTTGAGGGTGCAGGACTACCTCCAACTCTAGCTTTGAGGCATCTCAAGCCTGGACTCACTAGGCTAAATGGGGGTCCTTTTTCATTCTAACACATGGGCGTCTGAAGTGGGTTAGGGACTCAAAGCCCCAGGCAGGTGAACTGTATGCCTCAAAGAGTAAAGGGGGAACTGAAGACAGAGCTAGTCACAGGGGACATTGTCCCTACCTGGCACAGCCTTCTGCAGGCCTCTCCCTCCTCTCTAACTTTCCCTCCCAATGATAAAGCCTCAAATCTGGAATCTCAATACTATTTTTTTATTATTTTAATTTTTTGTGTATGAGTGTATTGCCTGCATGTATGTGAGTGCACCTATGTTGTGCAATGCCTCAGAGGGCAGAAGAGGGCTTCAGATTCCCCTGGGACTGGAGTTAAGGATGGCTCATAGACATCATGTGGGTGCTGGGAATTGAACCCAGGTCCTCTGTAAGAGTAGTCAGTGCTCTTAACCACTGAGCCATCTCTCCAGCCCCAATACTACTATTTTTAAAATGCAGTGCATGTGCACCTGTGTGCATGTGGAAGCCAGAGAACAGCCTTGGATGTCGTCCTCAGAAACACCATCCACTTCATTTGAATAGGGTTTCTCACTGGCCTGGAGCTCACAGAGTAGGCTAGGCTGGCTGGCCAGTGAGCTTCAGGAATCCTCCTGTCTCTGCCTCCCCAGTGCTGGGATTACAAGCTTGTGCCACTACATCTGACATTTTTATGTGAATTCTTGGGATGGAACTCAAATCCTCTTGCAAAGCAAGCACTTTACTGACTGAACTCTTCCAGGCCCTTCAAACCACTTTGTGTCTGTTTGCGTTCAGGCAGGTTATGTCACCTCTCTGGTCCCTGCATACTCCATCAGCAGGTAAAGCTAATTCTAGATCTCACTGCCTAAGACTACAGAGGAAATAAATGGGATAACACATACCACTTGCCCGCACAAGGTAAACGATCGATACAAATGTGTATTACTCAGAGGATGAATATTCCTGCTCTGGATGCCAGAAGGTATCTCAAAGAGTGGGCAACCCACCCATACCCATCTATACCATAAGGTTGTCATCCACACTGCCCTGGGAAGCAAACAGGCAACAGCAGTGGCTCCCTGAATGGAATCACATAGACTGGGCTCAGTGGGGCCACCCCAGAAGCTTCACCCACACCTCTGAACCTCAGCATCTCCATTCACAATTGGAGCACAGCAGTGCCTCTTGCACACAGCACACACAGCTCACCCGGTGGCCCCGAAGGTCAGTGTAGACTGTCACCAAATTGCCACACAGTGTCTATCGTGCTGCCTCCCTGTCCCCAGCCTTCCTCTAGACCCTGAAATCCCACTGTACACCTGCTCCTCCCCCCTGACCAAAGCTGTGACTGCAGAATCCACAGTGAGCATTTAGTTCATATTCACTCTGCGCTGGAGACGTTCAGAGTGCTTTGCACTGATCGATTCCTCCCAGCCTCACGGTGACCTCAGAAAAGGTATTCTTATCATTCCTGTTTTAGAAGTTAAAAGACCAAGGCACAGAGAGGTTCAACAGCCTGCTCAAGGTTACACAGCTCATAGGTGGTGGAGCCAAGATGCAGACTCAGGTGGTCTGCATCAGAGCACACTGACAAGGCATGCTGTCTTCCTGTCATACCACGTTTACTTCTGCTTGACAAACATCACTGAGTCCTACTGTGTGCTGGGTTCTGTGAGGTCAGTCCTACTGGGGAAGGAAAAAGTGGGCCAGCAGATAAGCTGGAGCAAAAGCCAGGACACACAGGGGTGTCTGGTCTCCAGAGGAGCTGAATAGTTCCGCACCCTCCCTGGCCTCCCAGCCAGAACATTTGCCAGGTTGTAAGAGCTGGTGGCCGGAGGACCCAGAGGCCACTTGCTGCCACCCACAAGCTCACATTTTGCTGCCCCTGCCCTTGATGCGGCATAAAGGGACCAATCTAGATGTCTGTGCTCCTCTCCCCTGCAGGGATTTGAAGGAGAGCTGGTTTCCAAAGAACTGCCAAGGCAAGCTCTGCCCCTCAGTGGTGCGGGCTTTGAGCTGCCTTCCTGTGGCTTCTTGGGTCCTGCTCTTCCTCCGAGTGGCACACCTGCGGAGGGCAGACCAGGCCTGGACTCCCTCAGATTGTAATGAATCCAACTGGAGATCTGAAAGAGAGAGGCGTGGCATGAGATAGCAGATGAAGGAACCTAACTCAAAGGCAAATGGGAACCAATCAGAAGTGTGTTAAAAATGGAGTATAGAAGGTTCAGGAAGAAATTTGGTGTGTTGAGCTGGCAAGATGGATGACCAGAAAAAGGTGCTTGCTGCTAAGCCTGACAACTGAATTTGATCCCAGGGACCCATATGATAGAAGGAGAGAACCAACCTCCACCAGTGATCTCACACACACATCTATACAAAATAATTAGTTAATTAATTAAATTTTTTTTTCAGGGCTGGAGAAATGGCTCAACAGTTAAGAGCACTGGCTGTTCTTGCAGAGGACCCAGGTTTGGTTCCCAGAACCCACATGGTGGCTAACAACTGTCCATTACTCCAGTTCCATGGAACTGGATCCATCCAGTGCTCTCTTCTGACCTCCAGGGGCATTGCACGATACAGGTGCACTTACACACATGCAGGCAATACACTCACGTGCATAAAAACAAAATAAAACAAAACAAAAAACAAAAAAACCCAGTCAACTAGGCATGGTGGCACACACCTTTAATCCCAGCACTTGGACCTAGAGACAGGCAGATCTCTATGAGTCTGAGGCCAGCCTGGTCAACATAGTGAGACCCTGTCTCAAAAAAAAATTTTTTTTTAAAGAAATCTTGTATGTTGAGAATTTCCTCCAGGCCCAGTTGTAGCAGGCCTGGCAGGGCTGTGAACTGCCTAGAGTGAGGCAGGAGGTGGTCAAGGCAGTGGCTCATATCCTCAGGGCCTCAGGAAGCCAGAGAGAAAATTATCTGGTTTTGTCTTTTAAATTTTTACAAGAAATCTTTTAAAAATATTTTATTTATTTTTATTTTTTAAATATTTTATTTATTATTTTTATCTTATGTGTGTGAGTGTATTGCCTGCATGTATGTGAGTGCACCTGTGTCGTGCAAAGCCGCGGAGGTCAGAAGAGGGCGTCAGATTCCCTGGAACTGGAGTTAAGGACGGTTCGTAGCCACTATGTGGGTGCCGGGAATCAAACCCGGGTCCTCTGCAAGAGTAGTCAGTGCTCTTAACCACCGAGCCATCTCTCCAGCCCCTTATTTATTATTTTAATCTTATGTGTATACGTGTATTGCCTGCATGAATGTAAGTGCACCTGTATCATGCAATGGCTGCAGAGGTCAGAAGAGGGCGTTGGATCTGGAACTGAAGTTAAAGACAGTTGTTATCCACCATGTGGGTACTGGGAACTGAACCCAGGTCCTCTGCAAGAGCAATCAGTGCTCTTAACTACTCAGCCATCTCTCTAGCCCCTTCACATGAAATTTCTAAGACAAATTGAAATAAGGACTAGTGCACTAGCCTTGTGCATCTTCACCAGGCATCTTAGAAAGCAAATGTCCCAGCCAGGTAGTCGCATCTAGAATCCCAGCATTCAGAACACTGTGACAGGAAGATACCTGAGTCTGAGTCCAGCTCAGACTATATGGTGAGTTCCAGGCCAGTCTGGGCTCAAACAGTCCTTATACATCCTCCTGTGTCTGACCTTGACCACCTATTAGGTCCGCAGATTCTAGGCTTTGGGTCGCATCACCCTGTGCATTGAGAAGGGGCAGCAGCCTCTATTTCCCAGAGCCTCTGTAGCTGCTGTATGGGGTCCAGTTGCAAGCAGAAGGCATTAACAGTGGTGTGGAGCTGCCAGGATGGTGGGAGTGGAGCTGGAGAGAAGGAAAGGGACTGGGGACATTCCAGACAAAGCCTACAGGATTTGGAGGCTGATCAGATGTAGAGGCAGGGAGGGAGATGTCAAGTGATATGCTGCAGGGAACTAGTCCATGTAGTGGTCTTGGGCCCTCCAGATGGAGCTGTACAACCATCAGTTGCTACTGGTCTCCAGAACTTCTGGATGACTGTGAAGAGTGTGGGGTCAGGTGTGAATGGGCAGAGGAGAGAGAGGGTCTCAGACCCAGCCAGAATCCACAAGGTGGGAACTCAAGCAGGGTGACCCCCTGACCTACCTAGCCAGCCCCCTGAATTCACATGTAGCTCCCCAAGATGGGAAATACCTTCTGGGTTGGGGGAGGAATGAAGCCCAATGGGCCCAGAGCTGAGGTGGCCCAGGAACAGAAACAGACATGACCCACACAGAGCCCATGTCTGTCCAAGATGGGTGTGGAGGAAAATGTCCTCGTCACTGCCCATCCCCCAGTGCTGCTTCATCCCTGGTTCTCAGCAAACAAGACTGTCAGCTTAGTGGGAGCTATGGTGGTGGTGGTGAGGTCCCTAGAGCCTTGGGGAGTTGGGGGGCTGCTGTCTGTCACTGAATATAAATGATTGGCACCACCTACCACCTACGGAACAGATACACGGCCCAGCGTGGTGGTGGTGCGACTGTAATCCCAGCACTTAGGAGGTAGGGGCAGGAGGATCAGGAGTTCAAGGTCATCCTTGGCTGCAAAGTGACTTTGAGGCCAACCTGGGTTACAGGAGACCCTGTCTCAATAAATAAATAAATATTAAAAACAAAACCAGAAATGGTATAGGAGAACTGGGGGCTGCAGAGCCAGGCTGGGTCCTCCCCTTGCCTCTGTCCTTGCTCTGGGCAGCTTTGCCCAGGCCTCCACCGAGGGCAGCCCTGCCTGCGCCGTCTCCTCTCGCAGCCGGAGACTGTCACACAGTCACACACGCACACGTGGGGAGCGAGGCAGGCAGCTTTGCTCTCTGCAGCACGGCTTGGAGGCAGCCCAGCTGCCCATCCATGAACGGCACCACGCAGCCACGGAAGCCGAGGAGGCAGCTCTTTCGGGAGACATGTGGGTCTTCGAGATGTATTTTTAAGTGAAAAAAGGCACCAGCAATGAGCAGAGAGTAGAGTAGCTACTGCTTGTGTGAAAAGGGAGAGAGGAGAAATTTATAGCTACACGTATTTGCTTGTCTCTGCTTGTGTCTGGATGGAGACCCAGGAAACTGGTGACACTGGCTGCCTCGAGGGAGGGGAAGCAGGTGGCTGGGGATGGGGTGGGAGGCAGACTTCTCACTGTTTTTTCATTTGTGTCTTTTTAATTTTAGAACCATCTAAATGTATTACCTATGGAAAAAATATCCACGAGAAGTTTTAAAATTAGCACTGGACATATGTGTATTTGTCAGAGAAGGGTCACAGCATTCGGAAGGTCTTCAACACATAGTATGATCCCAGACAGTCCAGGAACACTTCTGCTAGGGCTATGTGACTTTGCAGAAATGCTTCAACTTCTCTGAGTCACATCTACAAAGTGGGGAAGAGCCCCCACTACTTAGAATACTGCAAAGATGAACAGTGGAGGGCAGGGGGTAGAAACTGTAACGGGCAGAGGGCAGGGAGTGTAAACAGTAAAATGCAGAAACTGTTCTGTGCGTGCGTGTGTGTGTGCGTGCGTGTGTGTGTGCGTGCGTGTGTGTGTGCGTGCATGCGCGGGCATGTGTGTGGGTGTGTGCGTGCGCGTGTGTGTGCGTGCGTGCGTGTGTGTGTGTGCGTGCATGTGTGTGTGTGCGTGTGTGTATACGTGGTACAAACATGCTTACCTCTATCATTCCCATGTGGGTACATTCAGAGGCCAGAGGTTGGCATCAGGTGTCTTCCTTAATTGCTCTTGTCCTTATCTTTTGAGACAGGATCTCTCACTAAACCTGGAGCTCACCATTTTAGCTTGACTGGCCAGCCAGTCTCCCAGGATCTGCCTGTCTTCACCCCCTAGTGCTGGGGTTATAAGTACATTACACTGTTTTTTACAAGTGTTCTGAGGATCCAATCCACAGCAAGCATTTTACCTACTGAGTCATCTCTCCAGAAGCCTCTCTTGAAAGGGTGACTTGTGCCTGTTATTATCCCTCTGCCCCCTAGGGATCCTCTGATGGAAGCCTGTGGCTAGCCCCCATCTTGCTCCTGGTTCCTCCAGACCTGACAGCCTTTCTCAGGTTGCCCTGCCTCCTCCAACCTCTATAGGCCACATACCCTTGAAGCACAGGCTCAGCCCTCAGCCATCACCATCAGTTGTGGACCTCCCTCCTCAGCTTCTCTGCTGTCCTCCCTGTGATCTCATCCAGTCCTTAGCCTTAAAATACCAGCCGGATCTCCCTCACTCCTGTTCTGAGTGCTTGCTGACCGGCTAAGAGGCATCTCAAGCCATTTACATCAGGAGTGAGTGGTGCTCCCATTGCCTCCAGCCTTCTGTTCAATCTGTGAACTCTCTCGGGGTGGTTCAGGCTGAAACCCTGCACCTCCTCCTCTAGCCCCTGAAACCCAGAGGCAGGGAGGGAACACACTCAGCATACACTTTGGCTGAGCACCAGCTGTGCTGTGGTCCTCATCCCAGCTGTGGAGTCACCCTATGAGGACTCAGGAACAGGCAGGCCCATAGGACTGGGTCCTGGATGTTGACTCCATCCTAGTCACAGCCTCAACTCTAGTCAACACCTGCCTTCTGGCCTCCCCGGCCAAGGACTCCCACCTCTCCCCAGCTCCCAGGCTCCCAATGGCCCTCGGAGAAATCTGGGCCCAGACAACATTCTGCCCTTACACTGACCTTGCCCACTCCACTCCCCATCCTAACCTTGGCCACACAGCCCCATGGTTTTTCTTCCTGTCCTTTGAACACACCAAGTTGTCCTGCCTCTCCACTGGTTGTTCCTGTAACTCTGGCTGAAATTTTTTGTGGCTCTATGGCTCCTAGCCCCGTCCCACTGGGGTATTGATTAAGAGGCTGTGGGCTCCCAGAGGTCTCCAAATCTCCCTTTGTATCCTCTTCTTCTTCACAGACCTTATGGACCCAACTGATGCCATCGGCCAACACAGGGCCCTTGACTGTTCATCCTGCCAGAGCCTGGCGCCAAATAGACGCTTCACACACATCTGACAAGAGACAAGGACGTGAGATCCATGCAGCCTGTCATAATTCCCATGAAGGGCCTGAGCAGGACGATGTCACAGAATGTGACAAGCTATTTTTGACGCTGTAATGAGGGAGCAGAGGTGGCCCTGAGCACAGACCAGGAGGAGACCTTCTGTGCTACTGTACCTCAGGACACGGCACAATGGCTGTGAGCAGAAAAAATGGGGGCTGGGACAGCTGAAGTCTGGATGTCCCGGGTAGAGGGAAGTGACAGGCATGACCCAAGAGCCTGGACTCCAGGGAGAAGCTGGAGAAACAGGAACAGAGCTTAAAGGAGAGGGCACAGCAGACAGAGGCCTTGGGAGGGCTAAGGGCAGTGGTCACACTGCTCAGCCCCTGCTCCTATCCCAACACCATTCAGTAACAGCCAAAGGGCTGTGGCTAAGGGAACATCTATGTGCTTGGCTGAGTGCCACGTGTTTACTCATAGATTTGGACCATCTCCCCCACCCCCACCCTGGCTCCTAAGGCCAGGGACTCTCTAGTTCCAGCTAAACCATTCATTCATTCATTCATTCATTCATTCATTCATTGTCCTGAAGGCATCCCAGGTTGGCCCAGCACCTGCCTGTCTGGCATGTCTTGAGCATGGCAAAGAGCCGTGCCTTGGAGAGTGTGCTGTGATATTTTGGGCACCCACTATGTGCTGGGGGAAAAGAAGTGAGTTCTACCCAGGCCTACTTAGTTCAGATCTTGCGAAGCATCTTATTAGAGGACAGGACTCAAAGGGTCTATACAGTCAGGAGAGTAAAGAGATGGTCCCTAGGAAGATGTGAGAAAGATGGAGCAGAGAGGACGTCAGGCAAGGCAGAGGTAGGAATACCGCCCAGGTGGACTAAAGCCCTGGGATGGCTATTCACAAGTGGCTAAGGATCTGGGCTGACTGAGCTGCTGTGTATACAGAAAGAGGTTGCTCTGAGGTAGAGCCACAGCTTCCTGGAGTTCTTGGTACTTAGTCCCCAGGAGCCCAGGGCCAGGGAGAAAAGAAATCTAAGTATCCAACCAAGTCTCTACCAGGGCTGTCTCTGGGATCTCGACCAGGGCTGTCTCTGGGATCTCGACCAGGGCTGTCTCTGGGATCTCGACCAGGGCTGTCTCTGGGATCTCTACCAGGGCTGTCTCTGGGATCTCGACCTAGGGCAGCGACTTTTCAGTTCTAATCAAGACCCAGAGTAAAAGCAATATACTGTTTATACTATGTGTCACTGATAAATAGACACAATCACAAAAACCCCTTACCCTCACTGCCTGAGTATTTTTTGAAGTGTTCTTTTGTTATTTCATTTTTGAAAAGTAAGTAGTATCATTCAGTCCCTTCTGTAGCCCACAAACAGGCCAAGCCCTGCATGTGACTTTGTTATCATTTTGGGTTTTTTTTGTTTTGTTTTTTTTGAGATATTTTGTAACGGAGGCTGACTCAAACTCAGCACATAGCCCATACTGGTCTTAAAACTTGTGATCCTCCTGTCTCAGCCTATCAAGTGCTCAGATTATAAGCAGAAGCTGTCACATCTAGCTCTTCCTTCATTTGACTTTAAAAGCTCTGGTCTGAAGGGTGATGAAGGGCTGAGAACCACTGGAAAGAGTCATTAGGGCTTGTTTCAAAGCCAGGTCTGATAGGACAGAACATACCTGGCATCCCTGTTCCTGGAGAGACTGAGGCAGGAAAACTACAAATTCAAGGCTAGCCTGAGCTACAGAACAAGTTCAGTCTAGGCAGCTCAACAGTATCCTGTCTCAAAACACAAAGTGAAAGAAAAAGACATGGGGGCAGGCTACAGATGTAGCTCAGTGGTAGCACACTTGCCTAGCATGCTTGAGGCCTGGGGTTCAATTACTGTACTATAAAAAACAAACAAAAATATCTACGGGTGATACCTCAGGCTCAGGGAGGGAGGCAGAAGCACAGGGACTTCTCTTTTTATTTTTTTCTTTCTTTCTTTTGGTCTTTTTGAGACAGGGTCTCCCTCTAGCCCTTGGAACTGGAACTCACTATGTAGACCAGGCTGGCCTTGAACTCACAGAGATCCACTTGCTTCTGCCTCCCCAAGTGCTGGGATTAAAGGTGTGCACCACCACTCCTGGCTTTTTGTTGTATTTCTTAAGGATATTTGGGGACAACAGGCTATTTGACCCCTGGACCTGTGAGACCCTATAACTGCAGTTCTCATAAGACATTCACTTTAGGTTTTGGGTCCCTTCCCCTTGCCTAGTGCCTTCTGCTGCCCCAGCAGCTGCCGTTCAGCAGTTACTCACACACCTCCCAGGACAGGCAGTCCAGTTGGCTGTAGGGAGTGAGGCTCAGCTGGGTAAGAGATGCAGCTGAGGACTTAGGGACCTGGGACAGTCTTCGTGTATGATCCTAGCTCTCTTTGTCCTGCCTGTCCCCTCTCCTTTCCTGCTCAGTCATCATCCGGTGTCTGGAGGATGGTCCTGTTGCCCAGCAAGGACTTTTCCAAGGTCAGGTGGCCTTAGGATCTGCAGCTGCATGGCCTGGTGCCCACTCAGTGCCCCACCCCCACTGGATCAGGTCTGGGGATGGGAAGACATGGGTGGGGTTCAAGGACAGGGCTCAGCAGGGTAGGAGGGGCCAGATATCAAGTGACTAGAGTCAAAGTATCTAAAAGTAATTGTTGTTGTCTATACCTCCCCTGTATCCCCTAATCACTGACCCCCCCATCCGTATCTGTCTCCCAGGCCCATGATGTCTTAACATGGGCAGGACAGAGGGAAACTCATAGTGGGGTGGGGAGAGGCCAGATGGGAAAACTTGGTACCAGCTCCACCACTTCCTTGAGTTGGCACAACCCTGCCCTAGGGCTGGATCTCTTAGTGAAGGTGGGACCACCTCCACAGGACATCTGGCCCCTCCTCTCTGTCCCCTCTCATCCCTGTGGTCAATGGAGTTGGGACTCCTGGCAACAAAGAGGGAAAGAAGGGGAAAGCCAGGCACATTTCACTGTCCCCATGTCCCCACAAGTGGCCTTTGTTTCACAGAGCTCAGAGAACTTCCCAGAGGGGACAGTGACCTGGTGAAGGTCACAAAGGGTTGCAAGTGGCTGAGTGCCTTCCTTCTACTGCTGTGAAGGTCTTTTTTCCCCCCTTCTCCAATCTAGGGGCTTGCTCAAAAGAGGAGTGTGGAAAGATCCAGTCCCCCTTCCCCTCCCCTGGTCCCCAAAGATACAGGCATCTGAAAGACAGAGGAAGGTGTCAGGGGCCCCAGAGCTTGTTAGGAGCAGAAGCAGGTCCAGCCCCAGCTCTGCCACCTTCATGAGGCAAATGCTTATCTGACACTAGGCAAAGCCGTGTGGTCTCTGAGCCATTTCTACCCCCAGGGTGGATGCTAGAGGGAAGGCAGGTGAATAGATGCGGCTAAAGTTAAGGTGAGGTTTCTCTTCAGCCCAGTCCCAGGAGCTTCTCTGCCACCTGTACCTACACTCTACCTCCTCTGGGGATCCCACTACTCTTGGGCATCTTTAACCTATGCTCTCAGTAGGAGGCCACCATGACAACGCTGCCTCTTTGCATGACTCCTCTGGGGTGAGAAACATGGAGGACCACCCTTCTTTGTGGCCTATAGGGACCTGCGCTCTAACCTGATGGTATCTCACAGGGGCACTTCATCTCACCCTGCCTACTGAGGCTACACGCTGGCTGAGGACTGGCCAGATAGACATGGGGAGGCAATCACAGAGAGAACGGGCAGTGCCAGACTGGAGGCAAGAGAGGGACCTGGGACTGTTGGGGGCTGGCACACAAGTAAGTCTTAAGGGCTGCCTGCAGACCTTGGGCAAACACTTGCTTCTTACTGAACTTTGGGTTTCTCATGTGAAAACTGGGGTGATGTGCTCACCAGACAGAATTGAGTGAGATTACACAGAAGTCCAGTACACTCAACTCACTATGTCAAGATGTCTAAGCGCTGGGGAGGTAGCTCAGTTGGTAGAATACTTGCCTCGTATGCCAAAACACCTCCGGTACTGCATAAACTGGATATGTGGTGTAAACTGGGTGTGTGGTGTACACCTGTAATCCTAGCACTCGGGAGGTGGAGGCGGGTGGACAAAAGTTCAAGGTCACTCTTGGCTATATAGTGAGTTCAAAGCCAGCCTGGGATATACAAGACCCTGTCTAAAATAAAATAACATAAATAAAATGACAATCTCTGTGTCACCCAGGTCACCAAGCAATAGCACCATCAACCCCAGCAATGCTCTTGTGCATGTGTAAAGCATTCAAGTGTGTTGGTAGGAGGCTGTGAGAAGGCAGAGGGAGGCAAGACAGGCAACATAAGGAGTCAGGGCCCAGCCCCAGTACCCCCCATTTCCCTGGCCTGAGTGCCCTGAAACAGAATCACGTCCTCAGGATCAGGCAAAACCCATATTCAAATTCAGTCCCACATCCTTCCCACCTGTTTCCAGCAGCTAGCCACTCCCTCTAATGGAGCCTCAGTTTCCCCTTCTGTAAATGAGAATTAATCATGCCCTAAGTCATCCAGGTTCACCCAGGAACCAAAGGGCTGGCTGTGGGTACAGTACCCACCTAGGCCTTTGGGAGTTGGAGTTTAAGACCCAGAGCTAGCTTAGTGTGAGCCCCCTGCCCCCTACCCCACGCCCCACCCACCACCCATGAGCGGAGCGCGCGCCTGCAGGAGCGCGCATGTGTGACTCAGGCTCTATTCATAGCTGAGCTCTGCCAGCTGCAGTATCACAGGCGGAGGGGCCTCGGCCCATGTTATTATTACAATTACCATGTGAATTAAAAGTTTGAGCAGCGATCAGCCCACGTCGCCAGGGAAGAGGGAGCAGGAGAAAAATAAAGATGAAAAAGAAGAAGAACTGAGCCTGGAGATCCCCCCACACCCCAAGGAGGGCTGAGTCTGCCTGAGGAGGCTTAAAGGTTATGCCAGCCCCCAAGGTTCCTGCCTGCCCTTTGCCAGGGCCCTGGGTCCTGGTGAGGAAGGGAGGAGCATTTTGAGATGACAGCCCAATGGCAGCTACTCGAGGGCAGATAGATTGTTCTTTCCAGAGTTTTGTCACACTATTGGGCAGACCAACCTCAGAATGGGTGATTAACTGACCTAAGGTCACACAATGAACTACAGTCAAGACTACTGTCTATATTAAATAGACTCTGTCTATTTTTGTCAGGCTGGTCCAACACTCTGCACACCCCACCCCCACCCGGCCAGACCATGACTGTGATGTCTATAGATGGTCCTAGGGGCAAAGCAAGAAGATCAGAGTAGAACCCGTTTTTTTTCTCTCTGCTCGCTGGAATGACAGAACTTGGCTCTCCTTCTGGAAGTCCTAACCCAAAGCCATCACTGTCTCTGGCTTCTGCACCCATATACACAATTATGTCACCATCCACCCAAAGTACCCTCCTCCTTACCCACTGATGCAGGTGACAGAGCCTCAGGCTAGATCTGTAAAATGAGTTTGTCCCGACGGTTCATGACTATGTCTGTCTCCAGAATGGAGGCCCCCAGAGGATTCCTGAGCAGGTATCATGCTGAGGGGGCGACTAGGCCATCTCCTGCCAAACCCCAGCCACTCTTCCTGGGGAAGCCCCAAAGACAGTCCCTAAGAATCAGATCAGTCTAAACTCAAACGCAGCCTCACCATACTTCAAGGTGTGTGACCTTGGTGCAGGTAACACAGGCCCTCTGGGCCAAAGGTTCTCCATCTGGTGAACATCACCAGTTAGGGGGTGCTGGGAAGATTAAGGGAGATTTTGCTAAAGCTCCTAGCCTAGTACCTGGTCAGGCAGTGTGTCTCTTAGCTGGATAGCAGTTGAGTAGTATGCACAGCTTCAAAGTGTATTTTTGGGAACTATCAAAGCCCTGAGGATTTCCAAGGTGGGGATGTCATTCACCCTCACCTATAAAGTGGAAGTCAGCAGGTCAAAAGGCCCCATTCTGCTTGATTGGTCCCAGAAACAAGGAGCTTACTTTTTCTCCAAACATCCTTAGTTACTCCCCACCTTTCCCTGCCTCCTTGGAGCACAGACTACCTGACTGAACTCAGACTCTGGATTCCTCTGGCCAGCTCAATCCTTTCCCGTCTATAAAAAGTCCTCCCTGACAGTCCATGACTATGTCTGTCTCCAGAACGGAGCCCCAGGAGGATCCCGGAGAGGGTGTCATGCTCTGGGGGCGACTTAGACCATCTCCTGCCAAAGCCCAGCCTAGGGGAGAAATAGTCTAGAATGGAATTTTCTAGAATGGACCAAAACCTTCTAGTTTAACCCTAAATCCAGTCTGTTTCTTGTAGGGAATACCTGAAATTAGCTTTTAAATGAGTTCTAAAGGAATTCCTTAAGTAGACAAAATGAGGAACACAATCAAAGCCTTGGATGGGGGGGTCAGAGAACAGAGAAGGAAGGGGGTGAGAAGGAAGAGGGAGGGGGCTGAAGTCAGAGCTAAGTCCTCAGGGCTTCAGTTCTGTCAGGCCACAGTGACCCACTGGGGATAAAGAGGTGGTGGGGGAGTGTCCTCCAGGAAGTGTCTACTTCCAGGAGGAGGTTGGGAGCCAGAAGGCAGAAACCTTGTTTCTTTTACCCCCAGGCCGCTACTGTGACCCCTAGGGCCCACTTCTCCCTCTGGGACTCAGTTTCCACTTTTGTAAAATGACAGTATCAGACCAGTGCTATAAATGCCAAGCCACCCTTCCACCCCACCTCCCCCACATCACAGCCAGGTTGGCCTGACCCCACTTCTGGCCAGCATGTGGGAGCCGTAGAACTCCTGTGTCTGTGGCTTTGGGACTAGAATTGCCTCCTCTCTTGCACCCCAGCTCATGCTCAGGGCCTAGGTTTCCACCATTCCCACTTCACAGATGAGGAGATGCAAACACAAGGAGGAAATCCACTGCTCAAAGTCACAAGATCCCTCCTGGGGCCCAGAAAAGCCAAAGTGCCCTAGGGCTCAGGAGGATCACAAAACTCTGAGTGACCAATGTTCACTATATACATGTGGATTCTACACAGGGGCCTGCCCAAGGTCAAACGGCCAGGCAATGACACATTACGTCCTGAGCCTCTGAAGCCTCACATAGCCAGGAGGGCAGTAGCGCGGCCTGACTTCCTGCCCCCAGTGGTGGGCCCTCCCTAAAATTAAAATCTTTGTCCCACAACTAGACTCTGCATGGCCGCCCCCAGAATTCCCTACATTTACGACTGAGGTGGGAAGAATGAATAGAAAATAGGCAAAAAAGTTGAGGGCTGGTCTCTTGCCCCCTCCCCCAGGCCTGGCCTCAGTCCTTCCCTTCCCTCCCCCAGTGCAGGGGGATTGGCGCTGATGTAATGCACACGGCTTTCGTCCCCGTGCCAATCTCAGAAGAGAGACGACAGATTGCGTGAGCCAAATTTGGCATTCTAGGGGGAGAGGCATGAAAAGTGGAGATGTGGAGGAGAAGAGAGGAGCCTGGGGAGGTACCAGAGAAGCCCCCATGCCCAGTAGACCCCTCTCTGGGGGCACCTCCTCTCCCTCTTCTTACACCACCCATTCCTTTCCAGCCCACCTGACTTGCACTCCCTGCAGGCCAGCCATGCCACCCTATCACTGACCCTCCAGCCTAGGTGCTGCCAGCCTTGCCCTCCCCCCAACCCCGACACACCGCTCCAGCTCCATTCCCACCACTAGTTTCCTGGTTACCATGTTGCTCGTTGTCATGTCGCTTACATGTCCTCGTGACTCAGTGGTCCCTGCAGAGGGGGCCCCCTCCTCCTCACACCCCCCTTAGCACTTGCCCCCGCCTCCCCCAGATCCACATTAAGAACCAGCCCGCACTGTGTGAGCCCACACGGTCCCCCTCCCCTTCCCTCTCATCCTAAGCCCTGAATCTTCCCACATCGCATCCTGGAGCGACTTCGTCCTCAGATCCACAAACGTTTCTTCAGAACCCGTGTGCTCACGGCTCCTGCAAGCTGCTTTCCCTGTCTGTGAGCCACTTGCTACCAGTCCCATTTTGCGGCTGAAGAAACTGAGGCTCACAGAAGTCAAGCCAGCTGCCCAAGGTCACCGTAGCAAAAGCCCACAGCCTATTCTGTCTGGTCACAATCACCTCAAAGGTGCCCCCCCCCACACTATGGGAACTGTTTCTTCAAGGGCAGACACAAGGAGTCATCTGGAACAGCTCCCAAGTCCCAGGTGCTCCCCCCAACCCGTGCATGGACACCTTTATTCTTATCGGTTTGTGCTTCCAGTCATATTCCTGCCATCCCCCAAACCCTCAGTAGCTACTCATCCCCCTTGAAGCAGAGTGAGCCCTTACTCCCATCTGCCCAGTCCTTTCCCCAGCCTGCCAGCAGCCTTCTGCTCAGGGAGCCCAGGGCCCTCCATTGGAGGTCAGTGGGGCAGATCTGGTGTCCCCATTTCACAGATGTGTTGGCTAAGACTCGGGGACGTACGTAACTTGCCCAAGCTGCTAGTTTCTCAGCTGGCTGGACTCATTTCTAGAAGCCTGGACCAAGGATCTATGAGGCTTGATGCCCAGTATGGAAAACCTCAGCAACGAACCTCTTTTCTTCCAAGGGAGAAAAGAATCGAATGTTCTAGGCTCAGCTCTCCAAGCTCCAGCCCAGTGACCAGGAGCCCTTATTCCTACTGTGTTGCACTCAACTGTCCGGTTTTTCCCATTTGCTCCCTTCAGGAGAGGCTAAGACAAGGCCATGGGTTGCTCTTGGGTCCCAAACAGCCTTGGAAGGTGCAGAACTGATGTCCAGGAGGAGGAAGTAGATATTGCACATGGAGGGCTCCAGCCCTTCTCTGTCCCAGGGACCTGGCCCAAAGCTCTGTCCTGTTCCCAGCTCCTTCAGTGTGGTGCTTGACATTGTCCTTGAGACCCTTGTCTGTCAGTCCAGTCCAGCCATCCTGCCTCACCCTGCCTCTCCAATGACTCCCAGGGGCTCCAGCCTGCCCTTCTAGGCCACCTCTCCCTGCTCTGCAGTCTGGGTCCCTGGTAGAGTGTGAGTGGGGACAACAGGCTGACCCTGATTGGTGGAGGTTCTGAAGTGATAGGGCACGTTTTTCCCTGCTTGGGGCTCTGGTCAGCACTCTTTCCTGCGGAGGAAACGCATTTTCTTTCTCTCTGCAGCCTCAGTTTCCATCACTATAAACCTTGAAATGCTTCATTTACGGAACCCCTCTCCACTCACACTCTGGGGTCATCCTGCCCCAGGCTCAACACAGAAGGGTTTATGTCAAACTCAGGACCATTAGCAGAGGCTGCAGGTGGGAGGTGGGAAAAAAAGAACATCCCCTTCCCACCTTGCTGCAAGTCACCTGCCTTGAGGTTCCTGGCATGACAACTAGAGGGTCAGGACGGGGGGAAAGGGGGGCAAAGAAGGACCATGGCCAGGAGGTCAAGATCTCTTCCATCCATCTCCTTTATCTTGCCAGCCGCCACCCAGACGCGACGCTCCGACGGCCAAAAGGACTGAGCGCGCCAGCTCCGGGGAAGTCACGGGGCCTTGCGGAGCGCGCGCGGGGGCCGGTCAGGACCCAGGTCAGAGAGATGAGTGCAGGGCGGGTACAAGCCAGAGTGGCGGACCTGGGAACACACAACCACTCACGCGGTCGGACGGACAGCGCTCGAGATGGGTGAGCGCCGGGCTTACCGCTGGGCGCAGGATCCGAGGAGGGTCTGGGTGCCGGCGAGCGGCCGCTACATCGCCCGGGGGCGTCCGGGGCGTCCGGCGTGGGTGTCGGGGTCTCGACGCTCCGGGCTGTCCCGCGCCGCTCCCGGCGGGCCGTACAACTTTCAGCACTGCCCAGCGCCGCGCGCTGGGCGCCGCCCGGGCTGCAGCATCGTCCGGCCCGGGCTGGGAGCGCGGGGTCCCGGGACCCAGGGCGCCCGCCGGCCAGCGCGATCACTCGCTGTCACTGGCGTTCTGCGCTCCAACTCCCGGCCACGCACCCCTCTCGGCGTCCCGGTCTGGGGTCGCCACTGTGCTCCGGGCTCCGCGGCCACCTGGCTCCGGCTGCCCGGTCCCCGCCGCTGCGTCCAGGTCCCGCGAGGGTCTGTGGCACCCCGGCCCCCGACACTGTCTCGTCCCGCTGTCTCCCTGGCGGGTTCTGTCCTCCCCTGTCGCCGTCCCTCCCACTCCCGCGGCCGCCCCCTCCGTCTGGGACCCAGGCCCCAGCCGCCTCCCCGGCTCGCCCGGGAGCCCGAGCTCCCGCCGCCCGCGGCGCGCCGAGAACTCCCAACTCGCCGCACGCCGCCCCGCTTTGCGAGACTTTCGCCCCTCCTCACACGTGACCCGCGCCCCGCAGCGGAGGCCGCTGCGCCCCCGGCGCCCAGCCCAGCCCGCCCCAGTGCCCGGCCCTGTCCCCTGCACCCGACCCACGTCGCGTGTCACTAGCTCCAGCCGGCGGGAGTCGCGGGCCGGGGGCCGGGGCCGGGGCCAGGGACTGCGCCGACCCGCTCGCTCCTGGATCCTGCCCGGGTTTTCCTCCTCACCCCGCAGCGCTCCTCCCAGAACCCGTTCCGACATCCACTCCCGGGTTTGCCAGGTCCCCGGAGGCAGGTGGGGAGGGTTTCTCTGAGCCTAGGAGAAGGTAGGTGGGAGCCGGTCAAGTTGGGGGGGGGCGGTCCCCGGGCGCCTGGCCCCTCTCCTTGGAAGTCTGCGCTCTCTCTGGAAGCTCCAGCAACCATGAGTTCTAAGTCGTGGTCCCGTCCGTCCGAGTCGTCCCCCCCCCCCCCCGCCTCCCCGCTTTGGGAGACCCAGGTAGTCCTTTTGGTGGGACCCTAACAATCACCTAATCAGTATGGCTCCAGTTTACAGAGAGAAACTGAGGACCATGGAGGCCCAGAAGTTTGCCCAAGGTCACCCAGTGGTGTCCAAGTCAAAGCAAACCCTAGTCCCTAGTCTCTTCTTTGTCCTATTAAACTGTCCTTTTTCTTTTCATTTTTCTTTTTTATTAATGTGTCTGTGTGTTTTCCTGCCAGAGCTTATGTGCATCATGTGCATGCAGAAGCCGGTGGAGGCCAGAAGAGGCCGTCAGATTCCCTGGAACTGGAGTTAGATATGGTTATGAGATGTCATGTGGGAGCTGGGTCCTCTGCAGGAGCAGTAAGCACTCTTTAACCACTGAACCATCTCTCCAGCTGGTATTAAGCTGTCTGGATAAGAGAGCATCAGGACCTTTCCTCCCATTCACTGCCAACAGGCCTGGGTCTGGGTCCCATACTCTGGTAGCACTTCACAGTCCCCAGGGAGCCAGCCACTTCTGTGGCCATTTTACCACCTTACTCCAACCTTCTAAGGAGACAGGAGAGAAAGTAGTCTAGAACATCTGCAGATAGACAGCTAGAACTTGCTGGAGTCTGGCCATGATCAGAGAGGGAGAGGATCTGAATTGGGGCTCCACAGCAAGCCAAGCTTGTGGAGAACTGGCTGAGCCTCCAATCCCTTCTGGCTCTCTGCCAAGCAGACCTCCAGGATGAGCCTAACAATACACAAGCTACTACAACCATCTCCTTTTCTGTGGGCTCTCCCTACCTCAAAGGTCCCAGTTCCAATGCCTCAGTATGATACGCTGTCAGGCCCCCGCCTTATCCCACACACCACATAGCCACACATGTCCTCCAATTTCCACAGGTTCTAGAACACACCAGGTGCCTTCATACCTCTCTCTGCATGCTCTGTTCCTCCTGCCTGAAATGCACTTGATCTTCTTTGCCTTCAAGAACCTTTCTGTTGTTCTCTAAGACCTGCTTCATTGCCACCTCCCAAGGCAGAAGTCATTCATTTCTGATTCACTCAATCAGCAACACCAGGGACCCAGCTATTACAAGCCTCTGGGCTAGGCACAGGGATGGCCCTTGCTCATGGGTCTGGAAGTCAGACCAACCTGGTCTCAAAAGCACTTAGAAACAGTATGACCTTGAGTAAGATTCTATTTAACTTGTCCACAAAATGCACAGGGCCTATGAAAGCAGGTAAGTGCCTGCAGTAGGGGCTCATGGCTGTTCCTCTGGTGCTGTCTCAGCACTGTGGACCTCCACCATGCACAGCATCTGTTCTCTGCCTGTCTCCCTTCCTTACCCTGCTGTGCCCTCGGGCAGACAGCCAGGACTGACGTTCCCTGGCATGAATCTTCAGTGTGTATACATGGATCCAGGGCCCCCAGAAACCTGAGTGTTCACTTAGCAACTGATGGATGCCTCTGCATGGACTGAACATGACAGGATGCAGGCTGGGCAAATGACCTGCAGTCTCTTTCCCTGGGGGCTGCCCTGGAAGTGGGCGACTCAGAGGAAGGAGAGATCAGAAAGAAAAAGCAGGGATACAGAGTCGGGGATGGCTAGATCTAACACATCTGCTCTTGCAGGCTCAGTAACCACATCAGGTCACTGGGACCAAGTTTGAGAAAGGGCACCTGGCTGGACTTAGGTTGCACTGTAGGGGGTGGCTGCTGAGTCCCTGGAGGGAGGCTGGGTTGGGAGGAGGTAAGAAGCAGAACAGCTCCAAGTCAAAAGAAGTCCAGGGATGCCAGGAAAGAAAGTACTTCCTCTACCATCAGATACCCATGTGACCCAGAGAGCTAGCCTCCCAACTATGGGCCTTGGTATCCCCCTATGTAAAGTGAGAAGGATAAAATTTAAGATCCTCTCCCTCTCTTTGAGCAGTTGTTCTGAGGATTGAAAACTACTGGGAGCTTTTTTCCTGCTTTCTGTGTGGGGAGTCGGGGTGGGGTCTTAGGGAAAGAAAGAATGGCTTGGGTGTCTGAACCTGTGTGATTCTGAGTAAATTGCTTATCTTCTCTGGACCCGCCTCAGAGGCCTCATCTGTAATGTAATGAGACAGTCTGTTCTGAGATGCCAAAGGCCAGGCGAACTTTGTCTCCACCCAACAGAGAAGCTGGCCTGGATGGGGTGGAGAGAACAAAACTCAGCAGACTCATCCTATCAGCCCAGCACTGGTCTGAGCCCTCATAAATTCCATCTCAATCCCCACAAGAATCCTACACTGCAGACACTGCCAGTGGGGAGACTGAGGCCTCGGATTATTATGAGTGCCCAGCCTCTATGGCCTGAGACAACAGCCTAAAAGAATAAGTGTTATGCCGGGCATAGTGGCGCACACCTTTAATCCCAGGCAGAGGCAGGCAGAGCTCTCTGAGATTGAGGCCAGCCTGGTTTACATGAGTTTCAAACCAGCTGGAGGCTATAGGGAGACCCTGTTTCAAAAGAAAGTGTTATGCTGAAGTTTGATAGGGAATGACAGCAAGTCCTTTGTCTGCCAGTCCTGGCTATCACAGCCCCCTGCTCAGTCCAATCTTCCATTTGATCCTCACAACTCTATAAGGCTTTGGCTCTCCTTAATTCACAGGTGCAGAGATGGACGGAGGCACAAAGAGGCTTTGGGTCCCCCAGCTTCACAGGTGCAGAGATGGCCTAGGGCACAGAGGGGAAGTACCCTGCTTTGAGTCAGTCAGAAAAGGCAAACACAGAAGACAAAATGGGAACCATGGAACCAGGAATCACTCCTTGATTCTAGAGAAGGGTCATTCCAGGCCAGCAGAGAGCTCACTAACTTGCCCACTCTGTGAGCCTGTTAGGGCCTTCTGGACCCCACAGTGGCCTTAGGAGCCTATTCAGAGGTCTGGGAAGGTTAAAGGGCAGGAGAACCAGTTGGGGGACAGCCAGGTGGGGAGTGCACGTGGAAATACCAGCATCTCAGAGTCCAGAGGTTTGGAGCCTAGAAATTTCCTGAAAGTCCAAACAGCCCATTCCACAGATGAGGCAAACTGAAGCCACTCAGCTGCTTAGATGAAAAATCAGATCAGGACCCAGCTGGCTTGCCTCAGAGTCCCACATTCCCAGCATCTCCAAGGGTGAGGGTCCAGAGCCGGGAAAGGGATGTTGATGGTCCAAGGGCTAGTGCCCATCCCAGCATGCTGGGCCTTGGGATGAAGGAGTGTAGGGGTCTCTCCCACCCTCAGTCCCTGTCTTCACCCACTGCCAGCACTCAGTAGTCACCAGGGTGGAATATTTTAGCACCTATAGAAAAACCGCCACAGACGGCCGTGGCAGCTGTTGCTAAGGAGATGCTCCCAAAATAGCCCCCCTCCGCCAACCTTTCCTGCTGCTGCTCCTGCTGTGGGGAGGGGAGGAGGCCAGGCAGCGAGGGGTGTCACATGATCCCTGGCCCCAGGCTCACCCACCCAATCTAGCCCCTGGTGGTCACTGTGGCCATAGACCTGAGCAGCCACAGGTCTGTTGAGGGGGCAGAAGCTGGCCTGCACATGCCCATGGCCTCACCACAGTCCTCAGCTGAGGAAAGAAGGTCACCAGGTGACCAGAGACGAGAAGAAGCCCCTGTATCCAAGACCCTCAGCACACCCCACATCATTCCGATGCATGTCGGACCTTACATCCCAACAGTTACACACATCCACTCAGGCACATGATGTGCACAGTCCACATAAGCCCACCTAGAGCTGCATCCACACCAAAAGACACACATAGATGCCCAGTAAACACATATGCTGGGAATGTAAAACACATACCACACAACACTCCATACAGCCATAAATATACACATTCGCATATACAGACTCAAACACACATCGCAAGTGCACACACACTAAAGCCTGTGTGCCAGGCAGACACACACACACACACACACACACACACACACACACACATACACATCCCTTACCACACATGGACACACATGCTTACAGATACAACCATCCAAACACATGCCCAGCATGTGGCATTCAAAGGGCATTCAGTTACCCAATGGGCTTTGCCCAGAGGGCAGGTCCTGTGCTTCCAGACAGCCTCACTGAGAGAGGAACTTCTACAGTTCAGCCACAGTAGGGGTAAAGGTGGGTGGGTGGAAGGCCATGCCTCTCTGAACCACTCTTAAGTCTGGGGATCATAGCATCCTAGGTCCCAGGTGGGTTGCTCTGGGCTCCATCCATGGAGAGAGGAAAGTGGGGTGGACTCACCTGCAGGCTTGACACCTCAGGCATGGACGGTTCTGAGACCCAGCTTCACAGTGCAGCTGGCTGTCCCTGAGGCTGCCCTTCCAGCTGGGGTGACAGACAGGACAAGAACAGTAGTGGCTGCGATGGCCATTGGCATATGCAAGGCACTTTGAAGTTCACCAGCTGCTTTTAAACTCAGTGACTATTTCCTGCACTTGGTGACAGCTACTCTGAGACATTGGTACTGGTGTCCCATATATCTGAGACCCTGAAGGAGTGGGGACTTCCAGACCACACAGCGAAATACTAGCAGAGCTGGACATAAAACCCAAGGAGGTGCCAGCGCCCAGAACTGCGTGTCTCCACTTTGCAAAGTTCTCTGGAGGGATGCAGACTACCGAGGGGCAGGGCCTGGCTTTGCCCAACTTCACCCAGTATCATGATACTGGGGCGCAGCCAAGCCCTCTGTCACCCCACCTGGAAAGCGAAGTAGGAATTCCCAAGGATGTATCAGGCCGCAGCAGGTGGCCACACTCAGAATGGGGAGTGGCGTTTGCAAAGATGCCCTCGGGGAAGCCTGTGCAAGGACGAAGGACGGCGGAGTGGCTCCCCTCTTCACTTGGCCAGCCGCGATCCAGCCTCGCTCTGTGGCTCCGGTTCCTGACTCTAGGCTCCGGGTGTTTGCTCGCTCCTCGTCACTCTGGAGACTCGGAGAGCGGCTTGCGGTTGCCGTGGGAACCTTGCCCGGGCCAAGGGGCGCAGTGCACGACTCGAGGCGCCGGGGCGCATGGCCTGAGCAGTCGCGCAGACAGCAGCGTTTTGGGTCTCGGAAAAAGACACCTGTCACCAGCGGCGAGGGCGGGGGCGTCGCGGCCCAGGTGTCACAGACTGTGGCGCACACATCTCAGAAGCTGGATGGATACGCGACCAAACCCGTGCCACCGCCTCGCACGGTCAAGATAACACTTCCAGCGCCCCAGAAATCTTACCCGTCCAGGAGGAAGCTGCTGAGGGGAATTCGCCCTCTGAGGCCGGGTGGGTTCCGTGCTTTTCTTGGGTCTGCATTTCGGGCCCTCTTTGGACCTCGGTTTCCTGCAAAGGGGAGCGAGGAACTGACATGTTCCTCATCTATTCCTTGCAAAGCGCTTCAAGCACTTGGTTAACTTTGACCCTGATGTCCACCCTATGAGGTCAGGGCTTGGTTTACAACCAAGTTACCGACATGAAAACCATGCTCAGAGAAATTCAATAGTCTAAACTCGGGCAGCTCTGAGGCTGGTGGAGCCTGGGACTCCAACTCCTCTGCCAAACCCGAAGTTCATGGTTTTCATATCCATCCCGCCCCACCCCCCACCGCCTCCTTAAAGAGCCTCCAGAGCAGCATAGACAGGGTCACTGGGAGCCTGCATACCCTATCTCCCTGTCCTTATGAATTTCCTTATTTCTCCTTGGAACTGTTTTTCTCCAGGTTTTGTCATTGGTGTTGGAAAGCTCCTACTCACCCTTCAAAACTTGCCCTGACACCTTCCTCAACTACAATTCTGACTGCAACTCCCTCAAGCCAGGGTTCCTACACCCTCCACTGTGTCTTGTGATTTCTGTGTCCTCCCTTCCCCAACCCCATGCCAAAGAACTCCTGGAGGCTATGATGATTTTCAGCCCTCAGAGTACCTGGCACACAGCTGGTCTTCAATAAATGTCCTTGGCTCTGAAAGTGGAAGGAAGGTTTCACAACCTTGGCTGGCTGATCTGTAGTAAAATGCCACCAGCCCTGGACCTGCTGAGCATCTCTGGAGACACTAAACCAGGAAAGATCTCCCTGGGGTGGAGCTGCAGGCAAAGAAAGGCAGCTGGAAGCTCACCTCTGCCAGGCTGTCTGGGGCAGACCTGGGACCCTTAGGGAGTCTAGGAATCCCTGGCTATAGAGTCTTCTTTCCTTCTGGGACCTTGCTGGAGAGCCAGCCCATTTCCTGCCACACAGAATTTGAAGCAGTCTACAGGATATTCAACACAATGGTGCAACGTAACAAAGGTCCAGGACCAGTAAGGAAAAAAAACGATTATGTTTATGCATTTTTTTGCTATAGTTGAACAACTCCCTCATTCTCTAGCCACTTTGACCGCAAACATACAAGCTGCTTTGTTGATGACAAGGACCGTTCCTTGCTCTTTGAGCTGAGGAAAATGTCCTTCTGGGGTGCTGAGGGAGGCACATTTTTGGGTGTCAGGATATTGAGACTTGGAGAGGTGAGAGACTTGCCCTGATCCACCAACATCAGGAACAGTTAGGTATGATGATAGAATGAGTGACCAGAGGCAGGGCTTGCTCTGGAGCGAAGTGCTTTAACCAAGTAAGGGATTTATACTCTCTCTCTCTCTCTCTCTCTCTCTCTCTCTGATCAGAGAGAGAGAAAGAGAGAGACAGAGACAGAAGCACAGAGACAGAGAGAGACAGGGTCTCACAACTTAAGCCAATCCCCCTGGTTCTGTCTCCCTGATGGGATTACAGGTGTGAGCCACCACACCCACTTTCCATGGTGCTTTGAAAGCTGCTTCACCTTGGATATGGGATGGGTATGAAGAGGATGTGCTGATTACTAAACACAGCAAGATAAAGCAATGAGAAGAGGGAGTTGATGTGGCCTGTAGGCATAAGAAACAACTTCAAGCCCCCTCTTTCCCATCTGTAGAATGAGAACACAGCATCCATCTCATAGGAGACTTAGTAAGACTGGACACCAGAATCAGAAAATACAGAGTCACCAAATCTTCATTTTTTCCCATTTAACAGATGGGAGAGTTGAGGCTTGGAGAAGGGGCATCATGGTAGGATCAAGGCCACAGTGGCAGGCCCAGGATAGTGTCCAGGTCCTGTAGCCACCCAGCCTGAATATTTTCTACCACCATGATGGTCACTCCTCAGGTATCTAGCCTTGGCCAGTCAGCCCTGCCAGGGTCTCCTGGGAGAAATGAAAGGAAAGGAGAGGAATCAGCCCCATCCCAGCCCCCACTGACAGCTGGGCTGCTTCCCAGGAAGACAGATGTGCTGCCAAATGATAGATGCAAGTGCTTCTCTTGGGCTTAGGGAGGAGGTGGGTGCTGAGCAGTAGATGCCAGCTGGTTGGGCAGCCTCACCTGAGGGTTTTAAATAGCTGCCGCCTTCTCTGGGCAGCGACTTGAGGGGAGGCATCTGAGCAGGGTTGAGGGAAGCAGGAACAGAGGCCTGAGGGCTACTTATCTTTCCAGAAGGTCATGGTCCAAGCACCTCACCTCTCAGACTTCAGGCTCCATTGTCTACTCCTGGGAGTTCTAAGGTTGAGCAGGGAGGAGCTGTCCAACACAGCCAAGGTATGCCACCTTACCAAGGTGTGCAGTCCTCATAGTGTTCTCATTACAGGAAAGCTCTGTGCCAGGTGGAAATCCTCACTGACATGGGCCCTGCCTCCACACACACCTGTTCTAGCTGGGTGTTCCCACCTGTCATGGCTACCCATAGGGCAGGAAAAGGGTGCAACTGCAGGCATCCTGGAGTCAGACTGGGGCTGGCCTCAGGCTTTGAGCTGACATGGTATCTGTGTGATCATTAGAAATGGTTTCACCTCTCTGAGAGGACTTCATGAGAACAATAGTACCCACCTGGGTGCCTGGTCCTGCACGTTGTCCTGATCATGCCCTTAAGCTTTTGTTGTGCACATGTCTCCTCTGGGGTCTTTTCTCAGCCGCTGTGTGTGTGTGTGTGTGTGTGTGTGTGTGTGTGTGTGTGATGTAGTCCAGGCTGGCCTGTGCCTTGAATTTCTGATCTTTCTGTCTCCCTCTCTCAAATGCTGGAATTATAGGTATATACCACCACATCTGGTTTTTTAAAAATTACACTATTTATTGTGTATGGGGGTGTGCACCTGTGTGGTCATCAGAGGACAACTTTCGGGAGTCAGTTCTCTCCTTCCACCATGTGGGTTCTGGGGATCAAATTCAGATGATAAGGCTTGGCAACAAGCACCTTTATTGGCTGAGTCATCTTGCTGGCCCCTATACCCTATTTTTTTTTAATGTGGTGCTGGGGCTCGAATCCAGGCCTTTGTGTATGACACTTGGGCAAGTACTCTACCAGCTGAGCCACATTCCCAGCCCTACAACTTGAGGGTCTTCTTAACTACAGATTCACAGCAGGCCTGACCTGGGGCCTAGATTCTGCACTCCCATGGGCCTTGGCCTTGCTGCTGGTTCTAGGGTCACATGCCAGACCTCCCAGGATTGCTTTGTGTTGGGAGTCATGGTGAAGGGATTCCAGGACCAGGTAAGGGTTTGTGAACAGGGAAGTGATAGGTCTTCATCCTGACAAAGCCTCTCTGGCTGTCTGTGGCAGGCAATGAGGATGGGAGGAGATGAGGGTCTTCATGGGGAAAGGATGCTGGGATCAAAGAGAGGCCAGTAAGGCCCTTTTATAGATTCAGAGACCTGTTCCCAGAGAGGGTGGCTGCCCTGCTCAAGGGCACTCAGCCCTGGAAGGACTGCCACCCACCAAAGGTTCTTCACCCTCCACCCTGCCCACTACTCAGCCCTTTGAAGGCTTTCCTGGTCAATGAAATTCTTTCCAGCATCTTAGTACATGAAGAAGAGAGAGTGGAAAAAAGATCCGGGATTTTCTGGACACACTTGGCCTCTTTGATATTCCCTACAGCTCCACTATACAGAGGTCAACATTGAGGCCCAGAGAGGGGAGCCAGGGGTCAGCCTGTCTTCCACAGCTGAGAGTCGTCGCTGTCCACCAACAAGGTTAGGTCAAAGCTATCCAGATGAACAGGTGAGAAGGTGGGGACCTGTTTCAGCTCCCCTCACCCAAGTTCAGTCCTTACTTGGAGTAGGGAGAGGAGGAGGGGGAGGGGAAAGGGGAGGAGAAGGGGGAGGAGGAGAGGGATAGGACAGTGGGCCTTCACTTTCAGCCTGCTTCCATCCACAGCAGAGCCCCCGCAGTCAGGACTCAGGTTTCACCCTGGTGTCAGTGCCATCAGACCACGAGCACGGAGAGCTGGGGCTCCTGCCCACAGTCCTTGCCGACTACTGGTTTCTGGAGAAGTGGGGATCTTGGGATGCGTACTGCAGGACCAGCGTCTCTGAGCCGCTGTGAGCAAGGCCAGAAACCAGGACTACCCAGGCTGTCCCGCCCCAGTGCAAGGCCGGGATGTGGGAGGCGGGCTCTGGGGCGGCGGCGCTTCCTGGCTCCCCACCCGCGTCCGGAGGCCTGGCCACGTCACCGCCTGTCCAAGAGTGCGTGGCGGAGGCGCGCCGGGCGGGGTCGCGCAAGCTGGGAGGCGCGGCAGGGGCTTGGAGCGCCGCGAGTCGGGCGGGGGACGTGGCAGCGCCCCACGCGCTAGAAAGTTCCCAGGAAGTTTGCAGGACGCGGCGCGGGAGCGGCGGGCTGGATCATGAACGTGTTCCGAATCCTTGGAGACCTGAGCCACCTCCTGGCCATGATCTTGCTGCTGGGGAAGATTTGGAGGTCCAAGAGCTGCGCGGGTGAGGGGCCCTCGGAGGGGAGGGAGACCCTAGCCGGCCAGCCCCAGGCCGAGCACTTCGCTCTACTGTGGCTTAGGGTGGGAACTTCTGCTGGGGCGGGGGTGGGGGTGGTCCTAGGAACGCAAAAAGAACCGCTCCTCCAAAAACTTCAGGAAAGTTTCAATATCATAGAAGGATCCTGGACATCATGTGGGAAGCTAGCCCCTGCGTCCCCAGAGAGGCCCCCACTCACCCCCATTCACCCCGTCCCCTACCCCTACTGGCACAGGCACTGTTGGACCAGGAGGAGGAGAGGTTTCTACTGGGCCACCGCTCTAGTGTCAGGATCTTCCCCTCCCCTTTCTCCTTCCTCCAGCCAGACCCTTCTTTCTTCTGCCTGTTGGTGACACCTCACCATGACTATGATGTGGCAGGAGGGGCACCAGCCTGGCTAGGTGGTGTGGAGCTGGTTCTGAGGGGAAGTAGGGAGTTATTGGAAAGCTCCCCTGTTTACCCAGTGGTTTGGCTGCCCTGCAGGGATGCGAGGTGGCTTAAGAGAAGTTTCCAGGCTAGACTGGTGACTGCAGACCCAGTGTAGTGAGTTGCTGCCCAACTCTTTCTCAGCTGTCTTTGTCCCTGGTGTCCCCTCCTGTGCTAGACACCCAGAAGCAAGGCACTGGGTAAGGGCAGGCGCCACTGGAGCTGGGGAAGCAGAGAGCAGCTGAAGGCTGCATGGAGGGAGTAGTTCTGCCTGTTGGAGGTTGGGCAGGGTGTCTGCCCAGGAACAGAGCCCCATGGTGCAAAAGCATAGAGGTCATAGGACATGGGGCATGTCCTGGGCAGGACACCGGGGGGAAGAAGAGTCCAGAAAGGAGGGTGGTTCAAATGTGAAAGGGCCTTTTCTGTCCTGCTAGGGAGTCAGGACTTGGGAGCAGACCAGTGGGTTCAGGAGGGGACCCAAAGCAAGAGTTTCTGAAATCTGGAGAGAGAGGTTGACAGTGCAAGCTGTCACCTGGGAGGCTGGATAGGAGAGGGACAGGGCTGGGTGCAGATGGAAAGCCACTTTGGAGCCAGTGGCTCTGGACTGAGTAGAAATTCTTTGAATTTAATGTCTCTGGAGAGATTGTCACCCAGCCCTTCAGGGTCCAACTCATGGGAAGTACGCCAAGGATTCCCAGGGGCCCTGGAGGCTGCAGGCCCATGAGGGATGTCACTGGACCTGTGCACATACTTCATGGAAGGCCAGGCAGGGAGAGGAGGGAGTGCTGTTGCATTCCCTAACTCCCTCCTGGGCACTGTGCTAAGCCCTGGGATGAAGCCCCATCACCCTACCTAGGACAGCTGGCCTACCCAGAGACCAGCAGAAGGGACAGTCAGTGCTGGGTATGGTGGTGCAGGCCTTTAATCCCAGGACATGGGAAGCAGAAGCAGGCAGATCTCTATGAGTTTGAGGCCATTCTGGGCTACATAGTAAGTTCTGGGCTAGCCAGGGCTATATAGTGAGACCCTGTCTCAAAAATGGGGTTGGTGCCAGGAAGAATCATCGATGATCCTCAGGGTCCAAGGCACAGGGCCTGGTAAGCCTTTGAGTAAGCCAGCCCCAAATGCCAGAGACCCTGGCTGCTGTTTCACTGTGTTGCATGACCCTTGGCCTCCATTTTCCCATCAGTCAAATGGGAAGGGAGCTGCCCTGACCAGTGGTCCCCTTGGGAACTGGCCAAGCTCAGACTCAGTCTAAAAAAAAATAGAGAAGCAGGTAGATGAGGTGACAGAGGCTGATGTGGGATTGGTCTAATGGGGAAGGAGAGAAAGGAGGTACCTGGCCCTCGGAACCAATTCCATGATCACCAACAGTGGTCAGATGACCCCAAGGGGCATTCTACATAGGGACATTCTGCATAGGGACATTGTGGGGCCTCAGCTTGGGCCCTGAGCTGGGAAGTGTGCAGCAGACACTGATGAGATGGAAAGGGGTCAGGAGTAGAGTGGTTGGGGGGAAGGGGGACTGGAGAGATGGCTCAGCAGGTAAGAGCACTTCCGTAGGACCCAGGTTTGGTTCCCAGCATCCATACAGCAACTCTGTCACCTTCTTCTGGCCTCCCCAGGTTCTGCATACACACCAGGTACATATATATATATATATATATATATACAGGTAAAATACTTAAAATGCATAAAATAAAAATAAACCTTTAAAAAAAGAGTAGAGCTGTTTTATTGTTTGTTTTCTGGTGTGGGGGATGGAACCCAGAGCCTGTGCCACTAGGCTACACTGCCCCCATATCCTGGGATAGGCTCCTTGTGTAGCCCAGGCTGACCTTGAACTCTCAGGCCCTCTGCCTCTGGCTTCTGCATGCTGGGATTATGTGCTACATCACTGCACCAAGGTTCAGCCCTTGTTCTTGATTTCTTGATCAACCCGATGGCTACCAGATCTGATGTCAACTTTAGTGGAAGCGAAAGTATGAGAGAGCTTAGTATGCTCTAAAACTCTTTCATTAAAACATCTCCAGCCGTGGTGGCACATACCTGCAATTCTAACACTCAGGAAAAGAGATGGTAGGAGTTCAAGGCCAGCCTTGTTTATGTAGAGTTTGAGGCTAACCTGAGCTACATCAGATGTCATCTCAAAACAAAACCCAAAGATTGGCTGAGAGATGACTCAGTGAGTTAAGGCACTAGTTACCAGTCCTGACAACCTGAGTTCAGTCCTTTGAACTCATATGGTAGAAGGAGAGAGCCAGCCCTCACCTGTGGCATATGCACACCCACATCCACACACCCCTATACCCACAATAAATAGATAAATGTTATAAAGAATTTTTTAAAAACAACATTTGACTTTAATTCCAGCACTTGGGAGGCAGAGGCAGGCGGCTCTCTGTGAGTTCAAACCCAGCCTGGTCTACATAGTGAGTTCTAGCTGGGGCTGCAGGGAGACCCTGTTTCAAAAAGACCAAAAAAAAAAAACCTTTGAGAGGCTGAGAATTGGGAGTTCAAGGCCAGCCTGGGATACATAGCAAGTCCAAAGCTTAGATAAATGAATAATAAAAGAAGGAAGGAAGGGCCTGAGGATTGTCAAAAGCTTAAGGCTAGTCTTCCCCTCACCCCTTCCTCCATCCTCTTCCTCATCCTCTTTTTCTTGAGATAGGTTCTCACTATCTGACCCTGAATCTATGTGGACCAGGCTGGCCCCAAACACACAGAGATCCACCTGAGTCTGCCTCCCGTGTGCTGGGTTTAAAGGCATGTCACACCAGGCCCAAGTCCAGTTTATTCTACATAGCAAGTTCCAGTCCAGCCAGGACCACATAGGGAGACTCTACCTCAAAAGAAAGAAACAGCATGGAGAAAAAGATGTCATGTTTGATGAGTCCATGACCTGTGACCAGAGATCCCTACACTAAGGCTTTTTCGTTTGCGTTTTTATATACCGTCTGGTACTTTTTCTTATTGCAACATTAGGGGTGAACTCAGGGCCTCACACATGGTTGGTAAATGCTCTATTACTGAGATACACCCCTGATTTTTGTTTTATAAGGAGTAAAAATAGGTGTAACCTTTTTAAGTAGGAAAGGGCTTTTTTAATTTGTGCATTTTGGAAAACAGAGAGCTGCTGGCCTGGACCTTCCTCCGTCTTTTTGTCTCCCTAGTGAATCAGCACATGCAGTCAATCCCTTGTTCTCCCAGGACAGAGCTCTGGGGTTGCCACTGGAGCTCTGGGGGTGGCACACGGAGCAGCCTGAACACCCCCACCCAGGCGACACACTACCCCCGCAGCCTCCACAGAGAAGCAGCAAGGTGACGCACGCAGGGTGACGGGAACTCAGTGTTCGAATCTTTATTTGGAGACAGGAGCCATAGCAGAGTGGCTCAAGGAGAAGTGCAGGGACTCCAGTGACTTGGAGCTGGGCAGCCTGTGTATACACCAGGCTCTGTGCTGCTCAAGTGGGCGGCCACTCTGAATGTTGTGTTCTTCCTGTCTCCTGTCCACCCTGTGCAGGCATCTCTGGAAAGAGCCAGATCCTTTTTGCTCTTGTCTTCACCACCAGGTACCTGGACCTCTTCTCCAATTTCATCTCCATCTACAACACAGTGATGAAGGTGAGGACTTGGGGGTGCTGATGCACTGGGGAGCTCAGGCTGGGGCTGCAACTGGCTCATTCAGCTGCCTGCACTGCTGCCCAGCATCTTTGGGATGTGGACCTCTGTACTATTTATCAGGGGTGAGCAGAGGTAGTACTTAGCTCTGAGGGGTGACTGAAATTTATCGAGATCATAAATGTAAATGTGGGAGCCGGGTGTTGTGGCGAATGCCTTTAATCCCAGCACTTGGGAGGCAGAGGCAGGTGGATCTCTGTGAGTTCAGGGCCAGCCTGGTCTCCATAAGGATTCCAGGTCAGCTGTGGCTACAGGGAAACCCTGTCTCAAAAAGACCAAAAAAAAATTTTTTTTTAATTAAAAAAAAAAAAGTTAATGTGGGGCAGATATCATGGTGCAATCCTATAACCTCAGCCCTGGGGAGGCAGAGAGGCAGAAGGATTGCTGCAAATTCAAGGCCTGTGTAGTGCACATACTGGGTTCCAGGCCAGCCAGGACTACATGATAAAGCAATGTCTCAAAAAATGTGAGACTAGGTACCCTGCATGAACTGAAATTCCCTAAGTCATTCCATAGGTTAAACAATAAAATCAGATACTGTGCCTTGACTGGTCAGAGATCTGATTTGGTCTTCTGTGCCACAAATGTATTCTACTTTTGCTGTGCCAGGCACTTGAGGACATGTGAGATACAGATCCTACACCTTCATGGGGGGATGTCACAAGCAAGCAAGAACATTGGTTATGGATGGGGCTGAGCAAAAGATTGAAATCTTTAATTGATCTTTCCTCCAGAGACAGGAAGGAGCTGTTGTCAACAGGTGGTGCAGTGGAATCTCTGTGGGTAGTAGGGAGGCCAGCAGGGACTGGGTGAGGAGGGCCAGATCGGTAGCAGGGACCAAAGGTTGTCATGGTAGCTATGACTTGGAAGCATGGACCGATGCCCCATGTCTGTGCCATAGACTGTTGGGTTCTGTTGGGGTGAACTTTTCTGCTTCTCACCAACCCTTCTGGCTTTGAGGCAGTATTCATTAGTGGAACAACTTGATAGTTGGCAAACTGGAGCACAACAGCTCAGATGCTGCCAACAGACTTTAAAGTAAGTGACTCTAGCAAGGTAGGCTCTGAACACTCCTGTAACATGAAATCCAGGTTGACAGCTCCATTGATGTCCTAAGCGCCTTTTAACTCTTTGCTCTGACATTTTAGTGTGACCAGGACTCATGGACACCTGTAATATGCAGTTGTCAAGCAGAACCCCATGCTGCCATTTCTGAGGGGCCTGGTAAATGACATAGCCAGCCATGAATGTAATATCTGGACAAAGTAGCTGCTGTCGCTCCTCCTGTCACATCATATTCTAGGCAGCAAAGAATCAGGAGTACAGTATTGTACCTGCCAGCTGGGTAAAACCCATGCTTTTTTTAAATAAAAAATTTTTTTGGTCTTTTTGAGGCAGGGTCTCCCTTTAGTCCCAACCGGCCTGGAACTCGCTATGTAGACCAGGCTGGCCTTGAACTTGCAGAGACCTGCCTGTCTCTGCCTCCCTAGTACTGGGATTAAAGGTGTGTGCCACCATGCCTGGCTTATTTTTATGTGTAACAGTGTATTGTCTGTGTGTGTGTGAGTGTACCCGTGTTGTACAGTGCTGTGGAAGTCAGATGGAAAAGTCAGTGCTCTTAACCGCCGATCCCTCTCTCTAGCCTGTTTTTTGAGAAGGGTCTCACTATGTAGCTCTGGTTCACCTGGAATTTGCCATGTAGACTAGGCTGGTCTTGAACACACAGGAATCCACCTACCTCTGCCTTCCTAGTGCTGGAATAACAGGAGTACGCTGCCACTATGGCTTTTTTAAAAAAAATTAATGTTTATGTGTATGAGTGTTTTGCCTGCATATAAGTGCACCACATGCATGCAGTGCCTGTGGAGGCCAGAAGAGGGTGTTGGATCCCTTGGAACTGGAGTTATGGATGGTTGCTAGCCATCATGTGGGTGTTGGGAACCAAACCCAGGTCCTCTGCAAGAGCAGCCAGGCAGCCAGTGCTCTTAACTGCTGAGCCATCTCTCCAGCCCGTTTTTGTTTTGTAGCACAGGTTGGCCTTGAACTTGAAATTGTTCTGCCCTAACCTCCCATATGCTTCTTGCCTCAGTCCCCTACATGTTGAAATTATAGAGAAAGTGCTTTTAAAATAGCTTATCCAAACTGCAATGGTAATATACCCAAGAGGCTGAGACAGGGGAATGGTGAGTTCTAGGTCAATCTGGGCTACGCATCAAGACCTTGGGCTGGTGAGATGGCTCATCAGGTAAAGTGTCTGCCACCACCAAGCCTGATGACCTGAATTTGAGCCCCAGAGCTCACAGTGTGGAAGGAATCAACTTCTACAAGCTGTCCTTTGATCCCCACATGCATACCATGGCACTTGTGCACCCATACAAATACACTTTTTTTTTTTGTCTTTTTGAGATAGGGTCTTCTTGTAGTCCCAGCTGGCCTGACACTCAGAGATCCTCCTGCCTCTGCCTCCAGAGTGCTGGGATCAAAGGTGTACGCCACCACGCCCAGCTGCAAGTACACATTTTTATCCAGCTATGGTGGCACATGTCTTAAAACCCAACACTTGGGAGGCAGAGGCAAAGGCAGGTGGATCTCTGAGTTCAAGGCCATTCAAGGCTATAGGGAGACTGTCTCAACAAAGATTTTTAAACATTTATCTAAAAACAAAATAAACCTTTCTGCAAACTCCACCCAGTGATTTCCATCTGCATTTCAGTCTGTTCTTACTTGCAAAGGAGACTGAGAAGTGTTTTTGGTTGGGCACATTATAGAAAGCCTCAGTTCTGAGAAAGGGCTCATGGTAGGGTAGGGGTATCCCATCTTGTAACTCTGAAGATTCCATGAGATAATACATAGCACTTTGAAGATATTTAACCAAAGGGAATGCTCTGTCTCAGATATCCCTTGGGATTCTAAGCATCTGGTCACCAGGAGTGGTAGACCGAACAGTGCTGTTACTTGTAAGGCATTGGACTACCTGAGTCTAGGGTTCTTGAAATCACCACCTGCTTAGACTCACCAGAGGACCACATGCCTGATTCGTATCTCCACAGACCCATCCTTGGCATGGCAGGATGAGGCCACTCAGTCTGTTATGAAATGGGAAGGTATCACCACTTTCTCCATTCATTTCCTTATTAATCTGCCGAGTTAGGAGATTTGGATTCAGAGGTGGTCCCTGCCTTCGATGAACCCTCTTGTAGGGGAGACAGATTAGCACATATTTACAAGACATTCAATCCCAGGCTGCAGGGAGTATTTTCTCATGGAGTGATGGTGCCCATATGTACCCTTCATTCTAGTGAAGGGCCACTGTAGTCTAGTGCCAGTCAGCAGCATCCTCGTTACCTGAGAAGTTAGAAATGGAATTTCAAGACTGCGGAGATCTACAAAAGAAAAAATCTAGCTGGGAATGGTGGCACAAAACTTTTAATTCCAGTATTGTGGAGGCAGAGGGAGGGGTATCTCAAGACCAAGGCCGGCCTGGTCTACATAGTGAGTTCTAGGTCAGCTGGGGTTACAGGGACACCATCTCAAAAAGCAAAACAAAAACAAGCAGAAAAACCACCAAAAAACAAGCCATTCATGATTCTGATGAAAACCTCCAACCCAGGAGGCTAGGAGCTGGAGAAGGCCTAGCAATTCAAGCTCATCAGTCCTCTTGAGTGCGGCCACCATGCTTGGTGTTGGGAGACCTAGGATGCCATTGTTAAATCCTTTGAAAAGGACTGTTTTGCCAAGTGCCTCACAGATGGAAGGTAAAACCAGGCACCCTTTTGTTTTTAAAGATCAGATCTCAATTGGTCAGCAAGAACCTATCTCAAAAAAAGTGGGAGGCAGATTATCCAGTTTGGATTTTAGGGATTCTAGGCCGATGGATTACAGAAGCATCCTACAGTGTTCAGGGATGACAAGGCACTGGCTCTCGGGGTTACAGGCATCACGGCTTAACCTCAAGGGTAGGAAATGACACTTGACATCTCTCTTTAGGTGGTTTTTCTCCTCTGTGCCTATGTCACAGTGTACATGATCTATGGGAAGTTCCGGAAAACCTTTGACATCGAGAATGACACGTTTCGCCTGGAATTTCTTTTGGTCCCAGTGATCGGCCTTTCCTTTCTGGAGAACTACAGTTTCACACCTCTGGAGGTGAGGTGCTCATGGGTCTAATCCCAAGGCTAGGGTGCGCTCCAGCATTATTCTCTTCAGCCTGTGGGGGCACTTGGACCTGTGTTCTACAAGCCCTTTATTCAGACTGTTCACAGTGCTCCCCCTGAAAGGGCACATCTGTTAATTCATGAGGCTCAAAATCAAGCAGGTGGCAACCCCACTTCTGTTGAGGCCTTATGTCCAATGTAATTAACAGAACCCCAAGAGTGGTCCAGGTTGACTATAACTCATGCGGCCTGGGTGATGGCCTTGCCTGTGGGTAAGCACCTCTGAAGTCCTTATGTTGGTGTTTATGGGTTGTACCAAGACACTCTAGCTTCAAATATGTCGTTTTATTAACTGTGCAGTCTGTGAAAATTATTCCACGGAAATGTCTGTACTGTTATAAAACAAGCAGTATGTATTGCATACCTGAATTTGTATTTACACAAAGATGGCAAAGTACAGTGACAACTATTACAATTTCAGGGCTGATGACAGGAGTGTGTGGTGGGGGGCAGAAGCAGGAAATTCTGTGCAGGCCACCCTGTTCCTGCAAAACACACACACACAACACACACACACACACACAACACACACACACACACACACACACACACACACATCACACACACACACACACACACACACACACACACACACACACACCAAGCAAGCAAGCAAACGAACAAAAAAAACCCCTTCAGGTCTGGGAATGCTGTTTGCACATGGCCCTGGATTGTATCCTTAACACTAAAAAGCAACAGATTAAAACTCTTAGTCCAGGGGCTGGAGAGATGGCTCAGCAGGTAAGACCACTAGTTCTTGCAGAAGACACAGGTTTGAATCCCAGCAACCCCATGGCAGCTAACAAGTGTCTGTAACTCCAGTCCCAGGGGATCTGACAGCCTCTTCTGACCTCCACGGGCACTGCAAGACACGGGTGTGCTTACCTACATGCAGGCAATACACACATACACATAAAGTTTAAAAAAAAAAAAAAAAACCGGCTGGAGATGGCTCAGTGGTTGAGTACTGATTGTTTTTGTAGAGGACCCGGGTTTGATTTCCAGCACCCACATGGCAGCTACGAACTGTCCTTAACTCTACTTCCAGGGGGATCTGAAGCCCTCTTCTGACCTCTGCAGCATTGCACAACACAGGTGCACTCACATACACATAGGCAACACACTATATACATAAAATAAAAATTAAATTTTAAAACAAAACTTAAGTCTGGTATTGTGACCCAGGCCTATCAGCCTTTGAGGCCGTTATCTCAAAGCCAACCCAGGCTGCATTGTGAAAGCTGTAGGAAGCACCTGTATAACAGTCTAATAACCATGTTCTCCAGCAAACATATTCAATACATTTGTTCCTTTAAAGTGATGGAACCCACCCAGCCTTCTTTGCTGCTCCCTCACAGATCCTCTGGACCTTCTCCATCTACCTGGAGTCAGTGGCCATCCTGCCCCAGCTCTTCATGATCAGCAAGACCGGAGAGGCCGAAACCATCACCACTCACTACCTGTTCTTCCTGGGACTGTACCGGGCACTCTACCTGGCCAACTGGATCAGGCGGTACCAGACTGAGAATTTCTATGACCAGATTGCAGTGGTGTCTGGAGTAGTCCAAACCATCTTTTATTGTGACTTCTTCTATTTGTATGTTACCAAAGGTAGGCATTGACCAAGTTACCACCCACTCCAGGATATACTGGGATGTATGTGAATTTGTGTGTATAAGCAAGAGAACTAGGAGACATCTGACAGACTTGATTGGGGAAACCTAGCTCATTTACAAATTCCAAGGCAGAAACCAGCTTGGTCTGGTAGAGGAACAAAAATACAGAAACATCATCAAGCCTCAGGACAACCAAGAGTTCACACTGGGCCTTGGGCCAAGATAAAGGGTCTGCACTACTGATCACCAAGGGCAGCTGCTAAGTCAGTGGAGAGATGTGGACAGAGGGGTATGCGAGTGGAGCTGAGGGATGGAGGAACTGAAGCCAACTGCTAAGTTTACAGTTATGTAAGGGGGGGACAGCCAGTAATCAACATGGACACCATGGTTAACCCAAGATGGACTTTCTGGTGACTTCAATTAACCCTCCCGTGAGTTGGGAACTGACACTACAATCACGTTGTGCTATAAAGCAATGCTCTGTTTAGTACAATTTCTAATTTCATCTTCCTTTCCTTCCAGTCCTTAAAGGAAAGAAGTTAAGTCTACCAATGCCGATTTGAAGGCCCTCTGAGATAGGCCATATGATTACAAGGTCACAAACCAAATGATCCGGGAATGTTCTCCTTGGTGACGTGGCCCTCAGCCAAGACTTGGTACCAAATGTTAAAGCCAGAAAAATGCTTCAGTGTGAATCTGAGCAAAGCACTGACAGAACATTCTATCTAGACCTCAACAGAGGGACCTCCCTTAAATACTCATCATGGTCGTAATGAAACACCTGGGCCAAGTGCCCAAGTATGGTGTCCTTACCACGGCAACTCTAAACTCCTCAGGAGCAAATCATCATTACAACCCCATTCCCCCCAGTAAAGCTCATGTCAAGGAATGGCCAGATCACCTTGGAAAGATTCCCTGAGTTCAGAGTTCTGAAACAGGATGGGCTGGAGCATATCCTTATAGTTATTTCCCAGAAAGTTGGCAACAGAACTGCAGTCAGCACAATCCACTGCCATCCTGTTTTCAAGGCACAAGCGATCCAAGTTACCGGCTCTACAAGAGTTTAGTTTGGTGCCTCACCTTTAAAACTGGCCAAGTTTTTCACAATGGTTCATGTGGGCCATACTCATCTCATCCACAGCAGCCTAGGTGGGCACTATGAGCTCCATCACTGTTTACTAAGGAGCTAGATACCACCAACCATTTACTCACCAGGTATCCTGCCTTGTTCTGTGACTCAAGACCCATCAATCCCACCTTCTTCCCAGTTTTAGGTGCTAACTAGGGTGGTTAGTCCATCTAACGTCCCGACTTTTGTCTTAAGCAAAAAATTAAGACTACACTGTATTCAGAAGTAATAAAAAGTTCACACCTCATTGTCAACAAGTGTTTTTATTTGTACCTACAAAAGAAAACAAGATGGTATCAAAAGGACAATTTACAAACTAAGAATAGTAACATAGCTCTTAGCATCCTGTGCCTTACTTAACATCACACCTAAAATTCAAGTCTTAACGTGACAGGAATGTGTTGAGAGACCAGCAAGGGCATATGAGTAGAGCACTGATCCCAAGCAAAAGCCACCAACCTTTTTGATGAGAAGTCCACACAATACATTGTTAGGGAGGGATGGGGAGTAGCAGCCCACAGCTTCACATCAAAGCCTTTTCCCTATGCAATAACCAGAGACAAAGGATTTGCCTGCACCTGTTCTGAGAGCAGAATTCAAATGACAGACAAGCCACTCGAGTTCAATAGGAAAAAAACTCTACTACAGTTCTGCTGTACTTGGCCCAAAAGAGCTCTTGGAATCTGGAATCTGGTGTTATTTTGCTTATAATGCCTCTGGTGAAAAGGGGAAGCAAGCAATTCAATTACTGCTTGATCCCCAGGGACCTTTCTCAGCAATGGATGCTTTTAAGAGCTGTGGTAGCACAGGACACCCCCTGTGGTAGAATCTGTTTAATGAAAAAATAAACCTGAATTTGGTTGTAGAAAGAAATGTCCGTAACAGGTCAGTGCTTGGACACTTTCTTTTGGTGGGATGAGGGACAGACAGAAGGGACACAACACTTTGGTTTGAAAGCACAGAGAGCAGTGTTACCACAGTTGTTCTGTGCCTATCACTCTCCCTTGTCCTCATCTGTGAGATGACAGAGAAGGAAAAGTGAGAAACAAAACAGGATGCCAAGTTTGTACATGCACAAATTTGGCTTATGCCGAAAACCTACCTGTATGGTGACATTGAATCAAACTTTCAGAGCCCCTCAGAAACCATCCCTTTTCTCTCCCTAAAGGATTTTAAAGGGAGAACAAAATAAACCACAAATACCTTGATACTTATAGATCTTACAAACCAGCACACACTCTCAGGGCATAGCCAAGGAATGCAGTGGAACCTTCTCCCTCTAACTGTGCTGTGAAGGAACAGTACAGATAACAGCATAAAAGGAAGTCTCCTCCACAGTGACCTAAAGAGGCACCTGGGGTCAACTAATTGTCCTATGCTGAGAGTGAAGAACAGAAAACTCTTCAGGTGCATCTGTTGCTACTGAAGCCTCAGTAAGACAGCATTTTAACAAAGGGGATGAGACAAACTCACCCACCTTTACGTGGAGGACCACAGCTTTGGCCCTCTAGTGTACTTCCTAAGCACTACCTACCTGTGAAAAGCTGAGTGCAAGGAATGCTGAGGGCAAAGTGCATTCAGCTGTTACAAAGCCCTGCAGAAAACTGGAGACTAGAACTTCACAAGTCTTAAGAACCTGGCTAACCAGGCAGAGCAGGTGGCCACTAGTTGCTCGAAAATACTGAGTTTAACAAGGAAAATCTGCCCATTTGGAGTACATTAATAATTAAAGGAGGTTTGTATACTGTAGACCCAACTGCTTAGGGAGTATCCAGTGAGCACTGATGTTTGTTGTGCACCATGGCTATCTGGCTAGAAAAATGAATTTCAGATGGTCCCCCCAGTTATATGGGGAAAGACAAATGGGTAGCTTCCAGACAGATGCTACCGCCTAACCAGCAAGACAAATGCTTTGTAGTTTTTAACTTAAAAGATACACTTGAACTCAGAATGAGAAATTCAATTCCTAATTCAACACTAACCTGGTTAATTTTTAGTAACTGGAAGAGAAAGGGAAGGCAGAGTGTGAACGGGACAAATTCCAATTGGGAATTTTTAACTGTTAAATGCACTTAAGCCATCAGCCAAAATGACAATGACAAAACAGTCTTAAAAACTCACTGGGCCTGAGGAACCCTGATCCAACTTCACACTAACATTAAAACCCACTATGGGAAATGTGCAGGGAAACCCCACTTGGTTTTCTACCCCAGTAAGGAGAGAGCAACGTTAAAGCACAGATTCCTTCTTCTGCAGGTAAGTCTGCCCTCCCCTCCCTCCCTCCCCTCCAATGATAAACAGGCTCCGCAAAAGCGCCTAATACCTTTTAAGATGAAAAATAGCTCAATATCCTCAACATGCAATAAGTTGGGGGAAGAAATTAATCTCTTCCAGTCAGTTATATATATATATATATTTTTTTTTTCCTTACAAAATGTTATTACAGACTGGACCATTTGGGCAGGAAGAAACCTGGCAGTGAATTCTAACTAACCTGCATGAAAAGACAAATCACAATGGTTGTGAATTAAAAAAAAAAAAGAATGAAAAGGGTAAGAAGGAAAAGAGAAAAGACAGTGTTCCATTAGATGTAATTAAGTCTGCAGGAGGCACTCCCACCAAGCAGTTTCATTTACGTGAAGGGGGAGGAGGAGGGGGAGGGGGAGGGTACTGGTAGGCAGTCTGCCCCATGTAACCTATCATATTGGTAGCTCCTGGAGGCTGTGCGAACTGCTGTGACATCAGTGGCTGTGGCTGCTGCCCAGACCGGCCTATCCCACTAAATTGCTGGCTGGAGCTCTGTGAACTCCTCCCGGTTGAGGTGGTGCTACTAGCTCCGTAAGTGCCAGCAGCATACTCCTGGGCTGTGTAGCCACTGGTGCCATAAGCAGCTGCCCCATAGGTGCCTTGAGCATAGGTATATTGGCCTGTTTGTGCTCCAAAGGCAGAATTAGGACTTCCATAGCCACTGCCATTAGCATAACTGGCTCTATCGGTTTCACTGCGATCCCGATAACTCGTGGAGTCTCTCCGGCCACCATCCTTGACTCCTCGAAGCCTCCGATCACACTCATCCTGATACATCAAATTGGGGTTGTTGGCTGAAGAAGTAGTCCGGTATCGAGAGCGACCTCCTGATGGGGGATACAAGGTATCTTTTAATGCTAAGTATGCGATCCAAGCACAAATAAACATTAAAAACTCAAATGGACACAAAAATACTCACTACATCTCCATCTTCAGCTAGGCCGGCCTCTAAGTTAATAGTTTACAATCACAACACACCAAACTAGGGAGCCAGAAGCTCAGTGCATAGTCTATTTCAAAACCATAGACCTAACTGTAACGCCTCAGCTGCTAAACAGCATGAAGTGGTATAAAATTACCAATTTCTTCACATGTAAAACTGAAAGCCTAATAAGCATTTTAAAGGTATTAAGAAGCAACTATAGCTTAGCTTTATATATACACATATATTTTGAGACAGGATCTAGCTATGTTGCTCAGGCTGTCTTTAAAAGAGATACGTCCTTGGCTGGAGAGGTGGTTCAGAAGAGCATTTGCTGTTCTTGCAGAGGACCTGGTTTCAGTTCCCAGTACCCACAGAATGGCTCACAACTACCTATAACTCCAGTTCCAAGGGATCTGACACATTCTTCTGGCCTCCACGGACACCTGCACACATGTGGTACACATACAGACAAGCAGACACACCCACATACGTATAAATAAAAATTATAGCTGGGCGTGGTGGCGCATGCCTTTAACCCCAGCACTTGGGAGGCAGAGGCAGGCGGATCTTTGTGATTTCAAGGCCAGCCTGGTCTACATAGTGAGTTCCAGGACAGCTGGGGCTACAGAGAGACCCTGTCTCAAAGACAAAAAAAGTCAAAATAAAAACAAGATGCTCTTGGCCTTGCTCTCCAGGTGTTAAGATTATAGGCATGTACTATCACATCCAGCTGGTTTAATTGTGAACATGTACCATTTAATTAAAAACTTAAATATGAGCCAGGTATGGTGGCGCATGCCTTTAATATCAGCACTCAGGAAGCAGAGGCAGGCAGATCTCTGTGACATCGACACCAGTCTAGTCTACATAGTGAGTTCCAGGCAAGCTAGGGTTACAGAGAGACCCTGTGTGGAACAACAAAAACAAAACAAAACAAATTTAAATGTGAGTTTTAGGTTTTAATCTACGGAAATACAGGGCTACAATAGTAGCACAATGACAAACTTACTTTCTAGCTTACAGGTTACAAAAACCACTAGGCATTCTACTGCTTCTAAGCAACATAGAACCTTCAAATTAAAAAAAAAGGCACAAGGAGCATTAAGAAAGATACCTTGGTAGTACCTGGAAAATTCCAGGACTTACCCTTACCCCCTCCTCCGCCGCCTCCTCTGTGGTCCACCAGCTGCATTAATTTTGGATTGATGGCCTGATTGGCCTCTTCCAGCACTTTGATTAGCTCTCTGGCCTGCTTTAGGTTCCCTGGAGTGAAGAAGGTATAGGCAGTGCCCTTGTTGGTGCTCCGGGCTGTTCGGCCAATACGGTGAACATAATCCTCTGAGCTGTTTGGATAGTCATAGTTGATCACAAACTTGACATCTTCCACATCTTCCAAGTCAATGATGAGTCAGTGTGTAGGTTGATGTGGCAGAGAAAGAGAAGGTAAAGGACATGCCAACAGGTGGGAAGCACGAATGCAGATGACAGCAAGAGGAGAGAAGATGAAGTTAGTAACCACTCTGAACAGGAACCAAAAAAAAAAAAAAGACTCATCCCAACAGAGTAAAAGAGGATTAGTGACTTTCGGGACATGCACGGGACAGCGCGTCTTTACTTGCTATGGGAATCCCATCCAAGCATCCCAACTCCTGCCTCTTCTATAACAATATACTGACAGGAGCCACACTAAGATTGGTGTTCAGACTGACACATTCCAGTGCCATCCTTTTGCAAAGCTGGAATGTAGAAGCAGAAACCACCACTGAACTGCAGGGCCAAATCACTTCTACTCTGTTGGGAGAAGCCTGGCAAAAATCTACCAACACAACAAACTTACCTTGAAACCAGTCACAGAGCAAAATGAAAAAAGGAACTTCACATACTTACACACTTCAAAAACTTAAAAAACATTTAGGTTCTTTCTTGCTCTTATATTTTAAAAAATGATCAAAGGAAACACCTATTTGCTTCAACACCCAGGTATCTTTACCCTTTTTAATGACCACAGAATACATTACACTAAAATTTTACTGTACTACCAAGCCCAGCTTCTCTCAAATCAGTTTTCTTCTACTCAAGGTTATTTCAGACTTAGCACTTGCTTCAATGATCAGATTGTCTATGTAACCTGAAAATTAAGTAGACAAAGAACTTGGGGCAAACCATGAACCTTGAGACACACATTTAATTCTGTACATTGCTAGGAATTTGGCTGGGTGACCTCCTACTGCTTAAAAGTATGTAAATGTTAGTGTAATGCTTTCAGCCTAATGTAGTTTTTTTTAACCTACTTAGACAAACAAATTTACTATAACAGATTCCTAATTTTTGTGGAAAAAAAATCTGCATTTTACAAAGAATATTCAGAAATATCCTAGATAAAACACAGATTTTTGTGATATAAATAATTAAAAAACATTCTCTGTTTGTTACCAGACCGATGCACACTCCCTCCTCCTTTGGGAAACCGCTGCAGCCGATCCCGTCTCTTTGCCTTTTATATTTGGCGGCCTCCTTTCGAAAACTCCGCCTTCTGACACGGGACCACTGGAGCGCGGGGAGCATGCATCAAGGGTCCGTGGCAGTGAGAAGTCCCCACACACGCTCGCTCTGTGAACTGGCTTAGATGCTTCTCTGTAGCCCCATTTGGTTGCCAAGCGCCGGAGAACCTGGGTTCAGGTAAAAATTTCAGGTCCTCCAACGCCTCCCCCAAGGTAATTGGGGTGATTGTAGAAAAAAATGTAAGTTACATCCAAAGGGTCAGACTGCATCTATTGCCCAGACTGGATTAATTTCAGGGGAAAAGGGTAGATGATTAAAAAAAAAAAAAAAAATTCAGCTGTTAGGGGTTTGTGAAGAAGGGGCATTATGTCTGTTTCTTATTACAATAAAGGCTCCTCGGTCTTTACTGACCCCTAAAGTCCTGAATCACACCAGAAAGACGAGAAGGCACTTATCACAGGGGGCAGCGTGAGTCTCCGGCTGGGGTTGTTGATGCCACAAAGAAAAAAGTTACAGAGTAAAGATGGATGGAAGATTGGGGTAGGGAGGTGAGGGGTTATACTCCATGACCACATCTTCAGAGCTTGGATAATGCTCCTTAGTCACTCCCACTGAATGAGACCATGGGAAATAGAGCACGCTGAATTACTGCACTGGATGCACACCAAGTGTGCTTCCCAAGCAGCAAGCACTGGGGGCTGCAGTCAACAGTTCAGATGTTAAGACTTGGGAGCACTTCTGGAGGGGCTCGATAGGGGGTGGGCATGGTGCAAGTTCTTCATACTAGAAGGGTGTCCTGTGTGTGCACACAGCTGGCTGAAGGCACCTAAGAGCAAGCGCAGAATTTGGTTTTCTCCAGTCAAGCCTGCCCTGATGTTATTTGTGCACTGCCACAATATTATCTTGCTGTCTTTATAGAAGATGCTGTAGCAGAGTAAGAAACTGAAAGTTACATGTTTTGGCCAGCTGCTTGGGATGAGAACCTTTGGTTTGGAAAGCCCTATGACATGGCCTGAAATTCCAATCATTAATTGGGAGGGTCTAAGGCTAGCCAGCAGGCTCATCTAGAGCGGCTTCGGGCCAATGTAGATTTGCCTCAGCCATGTACTGAGTGATCTGCAGCTGATATCAAAGCTTCTGTTAAAAAACAAAACAAAATAAATTCAATACTTTTAGTTCAACAATGTGTAATTTAAACACACAAAAAAAAGCGAAATTAAAAAAAAATATCCCAGTGAAAAGGGAACAGTGGTTGCCTGAAGATGACTATTATAAAACTATGGGAATCAAAGAACTTACCTGAAGGGATCATTTAAGAGACCATCATTCGACAGGAAGTGAAAAAAGGCCTGGTGACTCAGCTGAAAATCGCACCCCTGTCTATGAGGTAGAAGCCTTCACTTTCCAGGATCTTGTAGGACCTTGGTCAGATTCTGCCATTTTGGTGGGTTTTCTCCCTCCTTTTGATTTTTACAAGGCAGCAAACAAAGGGGCCCAAAACAATCTCTGATGTTGAGTAACAAGAAACAGACTCAAGTACCTTCCCTCTCCCCTCACTTGAATGAGGGAGGGATGAAGAGTCTAAGTTATTCTAATAGTAGCCAATTGATTTGGTTTAAAATGCAAGGGGACATGGAACAAAGATTTTTAATTGTGTAGGCAAGATGCACAAAGAAGCTACCAGCACATAGCAAGCCTGTTTCAAAAACCATCATGACTGAAAGCTTTTATGTGAACTGCTTTCAGGCCTCCACCTCCTCTCCCAACAGGCCCAAGTTCTACTGCACAGACCCAGACATGACCTCAGAGGGCAGAGACAACTTTCCGTCATGGCTGCAGGTCACCACCTCTGAAGGAGGAACGTCAATCCAATGCATAAAAAGGCTGCACCACTGCTGCATTCCAATTTCAATACTTATTGTGTGTGTTAAATTGCACAGGGAAATATGGTACCGCTCACCTCACTGGCCAAAAAATTAAATTCCTGTCAATAAAGATTTCCTTGTGATACAAAAATTATTTGTCACTCTTAGAAACAAGATCGTGCTACCTAACCCAGGCTGGCCCTAAACTCTCCATGTAGCCCAGACTGGCCTGAAACACACAATTCTCCTGCCTCAGACGTCTAAGAGCTGGGATGTAGGCATGTGCCACCATGTCCAGCTAAAATAATCTTTTAAAATATAAACGTTTTGGGTCAGACCTGTTTGGTTCAGAATGAGAGGCCAAAGTCCTACAGGGGATCTGTATGTATCTTACATAATAATGAGTTGAAAACTCCAGAAGAATATCTTTAAAGTTCTTAAATCGGACAACACATTTATGGCAAGATAAAGGATAAGGAGGGGAATAACTGCCCTTTATTTTACCTAAGTAACACTGGACAATGCAGATTTAATGGAGTGACACTATATAAACCCTTTTTAGTATGTGTGCATGGAACTGGGCTTCTACGTATTTTATAATACATATTGGCATAAGGAAAAGAATAACTGAAGAAACTAGCTTTTGATAGCTAGATTCAATTAAATACCTTCTATCCAGCCAGAAAACAGAACAAAACCAGGAAGAAGTTAAGTTGTTCAACTGAATGTCTCTTCTCCCTCTAACTGAATAGTCAGCCATGCCTAGGCCTTGCTGCAGACCAAAGCCTGTTTGTTAGGAACAGGAAGAGACTTTGAAAATAAAAAGGGGAAAGAAAAAAAAACCCCAAACCCCTCCCACCAAAATCAACAACAAAAAAACCCCCCATGAACGCTAAAAATAAAATGAGGTTGGGAATCACACTTACACTTTTTACTAAAATCATGTATATACATATGACTCTAAATTTTATATGACCGAAAAAAAAAAAAAAAAAAAAAATTGAACCAAAACATACAAACTGATGACACAGACAGCAATCTATACAAACCTAGCCCACGGGAGGCTACGTCAGTGGCAATGAGGATAGGAGCCTTTCCAGATCGGAATTCTGAAACAACAACGGAAACAGTTGCCAAGTTATGTAATTGAGGCCAAATGACATTCCTAAAAAATTCATAACCCCCCTCAATGCAAGGCTCTTTTCCTAAAGATGGCTTCTTTCATTTCACTCAATGGCCCTCCTGTAACAGTCATGAAAGACAAGTAGACTAAAAGCTAACACACTAAAATGATTCAATGATTAAGAACAATGTACATTTAAGCATTTCAGCATTCAAACTTAGGATGGTTCAGTGAGAAAAGGCATCTACTGCCAAGCCTGGCCACATGAATTCAATCCCCCGAACTCACAAGGTAGGAGGAGAGAACCAACTCGTTCAAATTGTCCTGACTGCCACGCATGTGCCTTGGTATATACACATACATGTACACATAAGAACTACAAGTCAAGTCTAGTACAACACCTATTTTTACCAACAAAATCATTGCTGGGATGCAGCCAGGCCACATCTTCACATATTGTCTGTGGCTAGCTGTTTGTGTATAGAAATCACTCAATTCACTATTTGGTCTTCAAAGCAAAGACTATTTAGTATCCGGTTCTATATAGACTATTTTTTTTGGGGGGTGGTATATACAACAAAAATTGCTTTGTTTTGCCAGGCAGATCTCTCCAAGTTCCAAAGCCAACTTGGTTCACACAGGATGTTTCCGGAGATATACAGTGAGATCTTGTCTCAAAAGAAAAAACAGACAGACACACACACACACAAATCCAAAGACCCCTTAGTTTTATTCTTACCATTAAGTACCCAATCTCTTTCTGGTTGACTCTTGTCTCCATGGATACACATAGCTGGCCAACTACCAAAAGAATATCATGTATTAGAAATCTGTACACAAGAAAACTAAGATTTAAAAAGGAAATAATTACAAACTACATATTAAGCATTATTAAAATGTCTGTAACACCTTTTTGGAAATGGCTTCTCAGTATAAAGATCACCTAGATACCATACTCACCCATCTCTGCGCATCCTTCGAGTGAGGTCATCACAGCGCCTCTTTGTCTCTACAAATATTATTGTCTTATTTTCCTTTTCAGCCATGATTTCCTCCATCAGTTGGATCAATCTAAAAACAAGACCAACAAAGCAGTCATCACTAAGAAAAGATCTTCCTGTACATTACATAGATGACTGCTGCAATATTAACTCCCAAGGCTACTGCATGGTGATCAGCATGCCTATAATCCCACCTGAAAGGGTAAGGCGGAATGGAGAGTTCAAGGTCAGCCTCAGCTTCATAGCAAGATTTCAAAAAATAATCAAATAAAACAAAAAAGGACAAACCCTCAACACTGTAATAAATATACATAAAAAGCACTGAGTCTATACTCCTCAGAAATACTAATTCAGGAGCTAGAGAGGGCTCAGCAATTAGTGCTTGCTGCTCTTGCAGAGGACTAGTTTCTTTCCTGGCACCCACAGTGGGCAGTTCACAACTGCCTGTTAACTCCGCATCCAGGGATCTGGTGCCCTCTTCTGGCCTCCTTGGGCACCCACACACATATGTGCATATAAACACAATCACATACATGCACATAAAACAAAAACAAATGACAACAAGGCAAACATGCTGGGCATGGTGGTGCACACCTTTAATCACAGCACTGAGGAAGCGCGGAAATCAATTTGTGTATGAGGTCAGCCTGGTCTACATAGTAAGATCCTGTCCCAAAAAGCCAAACCAAAACCAAACAAATAAAAACTAATTCAGGCTGTGGCTATAGTCTAGCACACACAATGCCCTGGATTTAATATGTAGCACCACATAAGCCACATGTAGTTTTGCATGCCTGCCATCCTGGTACATAGGAGGTAGAGATAAGTGGATCAGGAATTCAAGGTCATTCTCTAATACCTAGCCAGTCTGAGACGAGCCTGGGATACATGAGACCCTGCTACAAACAAAACAAAACCACAAAACCCTAAAGACAGAATTTATACTAGCCCCAAAACAAGTCTGATGTAAATTAGCCTCATTTCAAAAATTAAGAAATGATTAAGCACTGAGAGGTACACTTAAGCTTGCCTAAAACGATATAGTTTGGGACTGGAGAGATGGCTCAGCAGTTAAGAACACTTGCAAAGGACCCAGATTTGGTTCCCAGCACCCACATTGTAGCTAACAACGATCCTATTAAAGTTGCAGGGGTCTGAAGCCCTCTTCTGGTCTCTCTGAGCACTGCATACATGGGTGCATTTACAAGCAGACAAAACATTCATACACATAAGATAAAGGATGTTTTCAACACCAAAAAATTCTGGCTTTCCAACCCTATCTGGTATGATATACACCTATAACCCTAGCACTTGGGAAGCTGAAGAGGAAAGATCATGCATTTGAGAGCAGCTTGGAATACCCAGAGTCAGGCTTTCTCAAAACAAAAATCCCAACTCCCAAACAAAACACAAAGCTTATCTATCAGTATGATCAAAAGAGACAATGTAGTCTTTCATACTTGTGGTCCTTTTCACTTTCCATGCAGACATCCACAATCTGAAGGATATTGTGGTTGGCACTCAACTCCAGATTGCCCACATTGATCTGGGTGTAATCACGAAGGAAATCCTCTGCAAGTTGTCTTACTTCTTTTGGCCAGGTTGCACTCCACATTAGTGTCTGCCGGTCAGGCTATCAGGAAAGAAAGGTTTTCCTTTGATTAAGAAATGGCATGATAGTAAAACAGGTATAAAAATAGTGAAGTATCAACTTTACGCACCCTGATTTGGTCAACAATTTTACGAATCTGGGGCTCAAAGCCCATATCAAGCATTCTGTCAGCCTCATCCAATACAAGGTAAGTGCATCGGCGAAGATTTGTCTTTCCTGACTCCAAGAAATCTATTAGGCGCCCAGGAGTAGCTATGCAAATCTCAACACCTGTAAAGCAAAACCAAAGATCTAGCCATAAAGAGCTTTTTTTTTTTTTAATAAACTATCCAAACCTCAGCACACAAACTAGGAAACATGAACTCTGGTGGTTACACTCAATGCTACAATAGCTGTAAAATCTACAGTACCCAAAAAGCTTAATGTTAAGAACTTTACAAATATAAAATTCTAGGTTAAATCTCTCACTAGCTATGAATTTCCTCTGCTAATAGAACCATATCACAAGAATTTTTTTTTTTTTTTTTTTGGTCTTTTTGAGACAGGGTCTCCCTGTAGCCCCAGCTGTCCTGGAGCTCACTATGTAGACCACGCTGGCCTTGAACTCAGAAAGATCCACCTGCCTTTGCCTACCAAGTGCTGGGATTAAAGGCGTGCACCACCACGCCTGGAACCAAGAACTTTTATACTGTTCAAAGACTGACTTTTCTCACAAGAATTTGCTATTTTGTTCAATTTCATTCACAGAAATTGCCAAAGTACAATGATTTTTTTTTTCTTTTACCTCTTTCCAAGTCTCGAATCTGGGGACCTTTAGGAGCACCTCCATAAATGCATGTACTCTTCAATCTAGAACATTTGCCATAATCATCAGCCACCTGCTGTACCTGCTGAGCAAGCTCTCTGGTAGGAGCCAGCACTAGACACTGAAACAAGCAAAAATATAAAAAATAAACTTAGGACATTTGTTCCAAGCTAAAACACACACACACACCCCCAAATCATCTTCCCTTACTATTTAATCTACTGTTTTTGTTCATTTTGGTTTTTTGAAATAGGGTTTCCTTGTAGCCCCATCTGGACAGGAACTAGACCAGGCTGGCCTCAACCTCAGAGATCCACCTACTTCCCACTGGCCTTATGATTTCTTGTAGTATATATATAGGACTATGATCAATTTATACATTGTATTACCTACTTTTTAAATTACCTACAAGGTCTTACATAGTCCAGGCTGGCCTTGAACCTACTAGTCAGGTTGCCAGACTGACCGTCAACGTCTGATCTTCCTATCTCAACCTCCCCAGTACTGGGATTAGAAGCATGTGTCACCATACCTGGTTTTCTATCACCTACTTTTTTTTTTTTGTCTTTTTGAGACAGGGTCTCCCTGTAGCCCCAGCTGTCCTGGAACTCACTATGTAGACCAGGCTGGCCTTGAACTCACAGAGATCCACCTGCTTCTGCCTCCCGAGTTCTGGGATTAAAGGCGTGCGCCACCACGCCCGGCCTATCACCTACTTTTAATTTCAAAAAATGAACACAGTCCTTTACAATATCCCTTCAACAAAATTATAAAAACTACCAAAAAGAAATAAAAATGAAGTTGGGCTTGGTGACACATGCCTCAGCACTTAGGAATCAATCTTAGCACTTAGGATGTTGCGGCAGGAGGACTAGTTCAAGGCCAGCCTTGGTCACACAGTGAATTGGAGGCCAACCTTGGCTATCTGAGACCCTGTCTTAAACAGTGAAATATAATCTGACAGTATTCTGAACGTGTTATATACATTCTTAATAATGGTTCCTGCCATGTACAGAGCGATTATATCAGCCAATGGTAATAGAACTAACTCAGTCATTAAGAATCAAAATAATTTTGAAATGTTAAGATGTACCTGTTTGCTGGGTCCACCTGCTCAGAATGCAGAGGCAGGAGAACCCCAAGTTCAAGAGCAGTCTGAGCTACTTAGTAAAATAAAAGATAAAGAGAGACAGTGTGGTGGTTTAATTAATTAACTGTCCCCTATAGGCTCCAAATATTTGAATACTTTGTCCCAATGGCCCTGTCTGCTGAGGTTTACGAGGAATGGCCTTGCTGGAGGAAGCACAGCACTAAGGACAGGCTTTGAGAGTATATATATAGCTTGCCCACTCCCAGTCTGTCTCTCTCTACTTTCTGTGCCTGTTTGAAGATGCCAGCACTCAGCTTTCTGGTCCAGCTGCCTTCTGCCATGCCTACCCTGGAACCATAAACCAAATAAACTCTTCCTTCCATAAGTTGCCTTAGTCATGATGTTTATCACAGCTATAGGAAAGTAATGAAGATAGCTTAGGTTGTGGCTCAGGGTGGAGTGCGTGCTTAGTATGCACAAAGATGGGACACTGGGTTCAATTCATTAAAACTTCATTAGAGAGAAAAGAAAAAAACACACCAAGATAACTACATGTAATTTTAAAAAATTAAACAGGTCGGATATGGTGGTATATGTCTTTAATCCCAGCAATAAGGAGGCAGAGGCAGGAGGATCTTTGTGAGACTGGAGCCAGCTGGTCTACATAGTGAGTTCTAGGGCAGCTGGGTAGAATGACCGTTTCAAAAAAAACAAAAATCAATAGGGGCTGGAGGGATAGCCGAGAGGTTAAGAGCACTTACTGCTCTTGGAGAGGACCCAGCACCCACATGGCAGCTATGGCACCTTCTTGTGTCCCCAGTAACACACATACATAGCAGCAGGCAAAACATGTGCACACATAATAAATTTAAAAAATCAAACAGGCTGGACGTGGTGGTGCATGCCTTTAATCCCAGCACTGGGGAGAGGCAGGTGGATCTCTGTGAGTTTGAAGCTAGCCTGGTCTACACAGTGAGTTCTAGGCCAGCTGGGGCTACAGGGAAACCCTATCTCAAAAATATCAAAATAAATAAATAAATTAAATTAAACAATAAAAAAACGGGTTATGATGGGTGTGATGATGCATGCTTTTAGTCCCAGCACTTGGGAGGCAGAGGCAGGCAGAGCTCTCCAAGTTCTAGGCCAGCAAGGCTACAGGGAGACCGTCTCAAAAAGACCAAAAGAAAAAACTCAACAGGTTATGAATATACTTATAAGTATGTACACTTTGAGTACTGTTACTCATATCTTGTTTTCATTTTCTGGTCTTTTTGAGACAGGTCTCCCTATAGCTCAGCTAACTTGGCACTATGTAGATCTACCTGCCTCTGCCTCCCAAGTGCTAGAATTAAAGGCCTGTGCTATCGCTCCCAGTTCACTACTCAAATCTTACAGGAGGCAGCATAAGTGAAAATGACAGATCATAAAGTTCTGCTGTTCCATAAAACCATTCACAGCTGGGCATGGTGGCATACACCTTTAATCCCAGCACTTGGGAGGCAGAGGCAGGTGGATCTCTGTGAGTTCAAGGCCAGTCTGGTCTACATAGTGAATTCCAGGACATCTGGGTCTACAGGGAGACCCTGTCTCAAAAAGACAAAAAAAAACAAAAAACAAAACAAAACAAAAAAAAAACCCATTCACAAGCCCCACAAAGATACACATATTCCCAGCTTGATTTTTAAGGGCCACAGGGACCCCATCTAATACCTCTTTGGTATCCCTCATATTACTAATCAATTAAGAATTTCATATGAGGGCTGGGAACATAACTCAGTGGTGGAGCCTAGCAAGCTCAAGGCCCCAGGTTTAATCCTCAAAATAAAGATATCCTCCCACACAAAACAACCCCCAAACAAAGAATTGTACTTGAATTTATTGTAAAGACTGGTCTTTTGGTGAGGTAGCTCAGTTGTGGAGTATTTGCCTAGCACATGCAAGAGCATATGTAAAATACTCAGATTTACATAAACAAAAGAGGAAGGAAGGTTGGCCCATATTCACACTCAGTCACTTCATCCTCTGTGACTTTGGGCAAGTCATTTAATTCCACAAAAGGCGGGGACAGTACCACTTCCACATATGGAGAAGGAGTTAAGAACTAAAATGACCTTTAAACACACAGCGCCTAAAACTCAACAGTAGTTCTTAAAATTATCAACAAATTGAAACACACTTACAATTGGGCCATCTCCTCTTTCCAAGTATGGCTGGTGGTTTATATGAACAATTGCAGGCAGCAAATACTGAGGAGGAAAAGTAATCAACAATGTCACGCTACTATTATCTTAACAGTTCCAAGTCAAACCAGTAATAGGAAAGTTTAAAAAAAAAAAAAAAAAAAAAAAAAAGGTCACCATTACCACATTCAAATACAATGTATGTGACAACTAGGATGCCAAAATAATTTACCACAATGTCAAAGATCTGGTACCTACCGCCAATGTCTTCCCAGAACCAGTCTGAGCAATGCCCACCATATCCCGGCCACTAAGAGCCAATGGAAATCCCTGGCACTGAATAGGAGTTGGTTCTGTAAAGTGCTGATCCATCAACACATCCATTACATATTCTGTAAGAGAATAAGTATGTTATTACTTTTAAATAAAACTAAGGACATCTAAGAGAAGATATTCAGCTTTACATTTCTCCAAGAAGTTTTTTAAATGAAATCTCTATCAAGGTCAACATTACCTTTCTATCCCATTGCATCGAACAGCATTGGCACATGACAGTCATTTACTATTGCCCAAGTTCATAATATGTCCTACAGAAAGCAATTTCATTAGGAGACTGGACACCCTCTTTTGGCCTCCTCAGACACCCCCACATATCATGGTGTGCACACATACAAATATATTTATTTTTGAAAACATTTAATTTTTTTGGTCTTTTTGAGACAGGGTCCCCCTGTAGCCCCAGCTGGCCTGGAACTCACTATGTAGACCAGGCTGGCCTTGAACTCACAGAGATCTGCCTGCCTCCACCTCCCAAGTGCTGGGATTAAAGGTGTGTGCCACCACATCCAGCCCTTTATTATTATTTTTATTTTATGTGTATAAGTGCCTGGATGTTATGCAGTTCTCAGAGGTCAGACATGGGCATCAGATCCCCTGGAACCGGAGTTACAGACAGTGTTAGCTGCCATGTGGGTGCTGGGAGTTGAATCCAGGTCCTCCTCAAGAGCAGTCAGTGCTCTTAACCCTTGAGCTATCTCTCCAGCCCCCAAAATAAATCTTTAAAGAACAAAATAAAAACTGAAACATATTAACACCAGTAGCCTTCAGCAAGTTCTTAATTTTGAAAACTATATAAATTACTATCTTTTTATTATTATGTGTGTGCTAGATGTGTGAGATAGAGGCACATGTGTCAGGACATGCATGCAGAGGTCAGAGGACAACCTTACGGAGATGGTGCTCTTTCCACTTTTATGTGGGTTCCAAGGATTGAACTATCAAGCTTGTATGACAAGCACTTTTACCCACTGAGCCATCTTGCTGGCCCCTAATGAGTATCTTTATGTTTCTCTCTGCACAACACAATCCCAAGGCTTTCAAACTTTTTAAAAAATATTTATTTTTATGTGTATGAGTGTATTGCCTGCACATGCACCCGCTAAAGCCATCTCTCCAGCCCCATCCAAACTTTTAAATATCCTACCGCTTGACGCTGGATCAAAGAATACTTACGTGGGAAGTTAGCATGATGGAAGGCAAAGACAGGTTTAGGACAAACATCTCCCCCTCTCACTGTAATTTCTTTCTTTCGTCGTAGCTCATCAACCTCATACTACAAGGAAAAACAATGAAGCTATTCTCAACATAGCTTTATTATCTGAACCAGCTTAGTAATTATCACAATAAAAACATCTAATGCTTTTACATATGACTTCAAGTTTGGGAGGCTCCTTCAACTTTTTATGTTAGGATGCACATAATTAAGGGGCTCTGTTTTCCATAGGAAAACAACTGAAAAAAAAGAGTAACGTGAGGCTAGAGTGGAGAGGGAGGAGGACCACTTAAAAGTTGGAAGCTAACCTAGGTCTACAGTTCCAAGCCAGCCAGGGAAGCATAATATCCTTGTCTATAAACAGAAATGTCTGTCTAAAATCAGAATTAGGAAGAGAAAATAAGAGTTTGTTATTTTAATGTTCTTTCCATTATACAATTTTTCTGAAGTAATCATTTCCCAAGTGGGATCCAAAACAACATGAGGTCAAAAATACACCAGTACAGGGTGTCATTTAATTTTTTGGTTTATTATTAATTATTTGAGATAGGATTGCCCTATAGCCTTGACTGGCCTGGAACTCATTAGGTAGACCAGGTTGTTCTCAATCTCACAAGAGCTCCACCTGCCTCTGTTGGAATTAAAGGTGTTCATCACCACGCCTGGCTTTATTTTTAAAATTATTTTTATGAGGATGTATTTCAGTGGTAAGACTTTAAATTTTACACACAGAAGCTGTGGGGTGTGAGCTCCAGCACTGCTAAAAGAAAATTAGCTGGAGATGTAAGTAGGTGACTGAGGCCTTGCCCATGCAGGGTCTGACAGAAGCCAGGTGTGGGAGCCCAGCCTCTAAATCCCAGCAGCCAGGGAGCAGAAGCAGCAGGATGCCAAGTTTAGAGGCCAGCCTGAGACAAACACATAAACACAACCATTTTATTCCATAAAACTACAAAACACCTAATATAGAAAACAGCAGTAACAGCCTACAAAAACAAGTACTTTGGCCCATTAATCTGTATTTTTTTAAAAAAGTAAAACACGCGCTTACCGGAGTCAGTCTTGCCACCTCTGGATGTTCCACATAAAAATTCTTCTCAAACTTAGGGAGCTCACTCAAATCCCACTTCTTTTTACGTAAACGCTCCCCAGGATTACCAAATTTTTTGGGGGGAAGGCCACCGCTACCTCTTGTTCCAAATCTAGAAACACCAAAACATTGTAATTCATTAGCATGTATCCTGATGGCATGTGCATACTACCAACTGCCACCCCCCCACCAATGTATACAGATCAAAAGTGGAGACATCTACATTCTGAGGATTAGACCACAGATTCTGGAACCATGCAAGGTTTGGATTCTGTTTTGTGTTTTGGTGTTTTTTTCTTTTCTTTTTTTTTAATCCATTTAACAAAATTAATGGGCACACACACTACATACCAGATGTGGTTTTAAGCGGTACTGGATATACTTCACTGAATAAAACAGGTCTCTATTCTTGTGGAGAGGAATTTTTAAGAGTAAAGATAGTAGACAGGCAGAAAAATACTTCAAGCAACTCTCTCAAACTTGGAACCCATCCTGACTTAAGCTCTAAGCACTCCTCTGCTAATCTGCAAAGGTAAACCACTGGGACCTATCAGACTGGTAGGTTAGACTTCACTTTTAAGTTTTTATTTATGAAACAATCAGAGTAAGCCGGGTGTGAGAGCACATGCCTTTAACCCTAGCACTCCAGAAGTAGAGGTAGGCGGATCTCTCTGAGTGTAAGGCCACCCTGGTCTACATAGTGAGTTCCAGGCCAGCTAGAACTAGAGAGGCTGTCTCAAAGACAATACCCTTGGAGATCAGAAGAGGGTGTCAGATCCTCTGCAACTGGAGTTACAGACAGTTGTTAGCTACCACATGGGTACTGGGATTCAAAACTGGGTCCTCTGATAGAACAGGCAGTGAGTGCTCTTAACTGTTGAGTCATTTCTTCAGCCCCAGGATTACTTTTCTTGAGGCAAGGTCTCACTCGGGAGCCAGACTACCCTAGCCAATCCTGCCTCAGCCTCCTAAGTGCTAAGATTATAAGTGTGAGCCACCACACCAGACTCAAATGATACTACTGAGTTATAGACTGTCTCAAAACAAAACAAAAAAGGCCTTCAAACTCAACAGATTTAAAGTTAATTCTTCTTTATAAAATACAGTGCTTTGGGGCTGGAGAGATGGCTCAGTGGTTAAGAGCACTGACTGCTCTTGCAGAGGACCTGGGTTCGATTTCCAGCACCCACATGGCAGCTACAAACCGTCCTTAACTCCAGTTCCAGGGGAATCCGAAGCTGTCTTCTGACCTCTTCCTTCTGACCTCCTCCATGGCATTGCACAACACAGGTGCACTCACATACATGCAGGCAATACACTCATACACATAAAATAAAAAATTAGCTGGGCGTGATGGGCACACCTTTAGTCCCAGCACTACTCCGGAGGCAGAGGCAGGCGGATCTCTGTGAGTTCAAGGCCAGCCTGGTCTACATAGTGAGTTCCAGGACCGCTGGGGCTACAGGGAGACCCTGCTTCAAAAAGACAAAACAACAACAAAACCAGTGCTTTGATATATACATATTTTTTAAAATTTCATTTTCCTTAGTCTTTGTAATAGTACTGAATTATAGAAATCCCAGGGTAGCTATTTTAGAAGGTTATTTCCTGTAATTCAAAGCACCAAAACTCTTTGGCTTCAAGTAGAGGGAGAGGGGCACAAAAATCACATCAAAAACGTGTACTTTTAGAGCCTGGTGTGGTAGTCCACACTTGTGATCGCAGAACTTGAGAGGTTGAAGCAGGTAGGCAGATGGCACATTAAAGGCCAGCCTGGGCTACATGAGTTCCAGGGCAGATTAAGCTACACGGCAAGACCCTGTCTCAGACAAACAAACCAACCCATCAAAGATTTATGGTAGAAAATTTTATTGGATAGCTACATTCAGTAGGCAGAATTCGGGTAACTCCATTTATACTGTGGCTATTCCACTAAGAGAAATCAAGAAACAGAACAAAAAGCACATAGCCAAGCACATTCATCGGTATCTCACACTTTCAGCTCAGTACTACAGAGAAAAGACCACCTGGTTGGCCACTCCACCCCATTTGTCAATGGTGCAATTCTGAAGAAGGTACTTGATACACAAAAAACGTCAGGTTTTTATCAGTCTTGCAAACATGATCAAAACTCAATTTTTGGCCTAATTCAAATAAACTTATGTGGTTCCTATGTGTTGTTTCCATTGATCTTGCTCTAATCCAATGTTCCTTGAACCCTAAAATAATGATTTAGGAGGAAATAAAGCTTCTAAAATTAAGATTCCTTTCCAAGACTTGTTATAAACGGAATTATTTCTTTTTACAATCTTTAGCATCACAACTACTTTGAATTTTGTTAGCCATTCCCTTGGAGGTCTGCCTTTGTTTTTGAGACAGGATCTAACTATATAGCCTAGGCTGGCTGGCCTTGAACTTTTAAGCTCCTGCCTCAGCCTCTCTAGTGTTAGGACTGGGATCAAAAGAGGCATGTGAAACCTTTGGGGGGTTCTCTTGATTTTTAGTTTTATCTGTAATGAATGGTTTGTTTTGCTAAGACTTTAAAAAACATACTCCCACCACAACCACACACATACATATGGGGGGGGGTGTGCACATGAATGCAGTGCCCATGGAGGACAGAAGAGGACGTTGGATCCAAAGTTAGAGGCGTTTGTGAACAACAACGTAGGTAGTGAGAACCAAACTAAGGTTTTCTGAAACAACAGCAGTATGCACTCCTATCTACTAAGTCTTTTCTCCAGCCCCTCCCCCTTTCTGTTTTGAAGACAGTACCTTGTTAAGTAACTCAAGCTAGCCTGGAACTGCAGTCTCCAGCCTCAGTGTCCCAAGGGCTTTGACTTTTTTTTTCAGTGCTGTATTGTATTCAAATATAAAAATATCCACAGAGTTTATCTAGACATCTGAATCATTTCCAGTATCTTGGTGTCAGGAACAATGTTGGTATAAACCTTTTTGTATATTGATCCTAGGGGCACATCCCTTAGGGAGATACTGTAGGGTTGCTTTTAACTTTACCAGTCATTTCCTAAGTGGCTGTATTTATTTCTAAACTTAGCAGCTAAGTGTGAATACTATGCAAACATTCCACTTCTAGCCCTCCGAATTTGCACCAAGACAAAAATTTTCCTTCTCAATAAGTCAAAATCTTATTTTGTATATTAAGTGGTAAGTGAAGTGCACACACACACAGGGTCTCATATAGCTGAGATGGGGCTATGACCTTCCAGCCTCCACTTCTCCAGTGCTGGGGTTACAAGGCATGATCACCATACCCAGGCTACATTATCCTCCTAAAGGCCTTCCTCTTTTTCAGAACAAATACTGACAAAAGTTAAAGGAACTTACCTAAGGGCACAGATACGTGTAATTAAGAAGTGGCGTCACATTGCCCTTATCCAGAAATACTTTTATAACCAAAACAGTGACAGCACAATATGTTATTTCGTCAACAGTAGTTTGGGCAACTTTAAAAGATTTGACTCTTCCTATCTGAGAGGGCTTCAGGTTGAATCCCACACTAACTTTCGACCACGACATCTCGACATCAAAAACTTCCTAGCTTAGACCCAGAAGTGAATGCTGCAGCCAGACCAACTGGATTGTTCAAAGGCAAAAATATATATAAATAAAAAACCCTAACACGTCACCTGCCCACCCAGCCCTCCCAATCTCACTCCTTTAGAAAGCAATTATCCCAATATGCTTCCAATTATTCGAAACATGAGTGGAACCGATTAAAGTCGCGTTTCCAATAAGAAAAGCCCCTGTAACACTCCAGCCCCTTTAACAGAGCGCGGGAGACATAACGGAAACCATGTCGAGGCTGAACCAGAGCACCCGGATTCTTCCGGGACAGACGCTGCGGCCAGCGAGGAACCCAGCGACCTGCCCAAGCAAGGCGAGCCAGTTCGGGCCGGCCAGGGCTGCAGAAGCCAGTCAGGCCTCCGGGCCCCCTCGAGGCGGCGCCACGACAGCCGCCCGCCGAGACCCGCGCCCGGCCGCCATTGTACACCGCAAGCCCGCGGGCTCCTCGGGCCACCCCGCCCCCCGCGCCCTCACCTTCCCCCTTACCCTCCACGGTCCCGGTCCCGGTCCCGGTCTCCAAAGCCGCCTCCGCGCATGGTCCCGAATGGATAGAGATCTGGGAGCGGGGCACGGATGGCCGGGCTCGGGAGGGCCTGCGGCTCCGGTCTGGTGACGACCGATGGCGGCGGCGCCTCCGCTGTTGGGGCGGCGGTAGGCGCGGCGCTCTCTCGCTCCGACGCGCTGTCTCCCGTCGCAGACGCCACCGTCGCCGCCTCTCTCGTCGGAGACGGGAGCAAAACACAGAGAATCGGGGTGAAGAAGGACGCCGGGGAGGTTTCGGCCGCAATTAAACCTGCGGTGCCGCTGTTTAGGCGTCTCCTTTCCTTCCCAGCGACTGCACAAAATGGCGGCCGCCGCGGAGACTGCTCCGACTTAACGCTAAGCACGGCCGAGACACTACGTAAACAGCGTCTCGGAATAGCCCGAGGGCTCCACGGGGTGCTGCGTAGATTCTTGGAAGCTTTTTACGTCACTGACGTAGCTGGGCGCCCTCGGCGGTCAGCCTGAGAAAGACCCAGTACGCAACGGGCGTAGCGTTCTCGCGCCACCAGAAATAGAATGTAGGGCGGGGCGCGAGGAGGGGGGTGTTGCCCCCGGAGGGACGTAACATTGTTTGCGTCGTTACCCGGCCCTCTGTAGTGAGGATGCGCAGTCTGCGTAACGCATTCTGTGTCGAGAATAGAGGCCTTTCCCCGCGTTCTGACCGCCAAACGGAATTTGGGATCTCCTTTTGCAAGACAATACGGGGCCTCCATGTTGCTGTGGTCGGGTTTCGAGGCTTCAGGTGGCAGAGCCCGGACGCTCTTCAGGCTCTCTCGCGTGGCCTTGGCCCCACGCCCCAGCCTGGTCTCGGGTGCGCCGAGCCTGGCCGCGCGCCCGGGCGCCATTTTCCTATCGGTTGCTCTTCGTCGTTCTGTCTCCGGCAGCCGTGATGACGCCCCTTGTCCCTTTCTCTATTGAAAAGCCCTCAGTTCCTGCTGAGGTGCCGAAGGTCGCCACGGCTGAACACGGTGGATGCTCACGGCCAGGCCCCACCTGCCCGCAGCCCCTCCTTAGGTGGACGCCAGGGGCCTTGCCGCTATTAAAGCGCGCCCCTTGGGTGCGGGCCCGGCCCAGGCCGCGGTCCTCGCCGGTCGCCGAGGTGGCTCCCAACTGCTTCCTCGCCCCTCACACCGCACTTGGCCACGCGCTTCCCAGCACTGCGTCTGGGGTCAGACCAGAAGGGCGGCCGCCAGCCTGAACCCGGGCCTTGCTTCCTATTGTGTTTCCCAAAGTATTGGAAAATCCGGACAGGAGCTTCCGGGAGGCTGTTTTGGTCACTTGGGGCCGTAGAGACACGTGTGAGGGAACGGGTTCACTCCCTGGAGTTGGAGTCAGGTGACAGGTGTTTGTTAGGATGGGATGGGTGCTGGCACTGGGACTGTAGCCCGGAACCTGGGTTTACTGATCATGACTATGGCCCTGGGTTCGGTGCCCAGCACCCCTCAAAACAGGACGTGTGATGCAGTCCAGAGAATAATTTGAGAGAGAGCTGGGGCAGAAAGGAAGGTAGTGCAGTAATCCAGGCAAGAGATGGTGCAGGTTAGGTGCTGTGGATTAGGGAGAAATGGTTTGTGAAGATGGAGCCAGTGATTTCCTTATGGTTAGGATATGGAGGACAGAAGAGGAGACACTGGGTGATGTCTGGAGGTGTTACTGAACTTGGCAATCTGTACCCCAAGAAGTCCAGTTTGACCACCCATCCTTGAAAGCTGATTAAAACAGCGATATTAATTAGTAAAAAACAAAGTTTATTCAGAGTGGCGACATTGGGAAGATGGACTTGAGAAGGATCACTGGGATCACTGTCCCTCTTCCCAAAGTGGCCACATTGAATAAATCTTTTTCTACTTTTTACTGTAGTCTGTACTCCAGAAGTCAAGTTTTGTAACAGAGGCATTCTTAGTGTCCTGATGGGAGAGGAAGGAGAGCTACTGACATAGAGAATAGAGGCCAGGCAGGGATGCCACTGAACATCTCCAAACCTAAAATGTTGATGCCAAGTCAAAATCTTATGAGAGGGACTGGATAGAGGGCTCAGCAGTTAAGAGCACTGGCTGTTCTTACAGAGGACCTGGGTTTGGTTCCCAGCACCCACTTTAACAACCATCTTTAACTCCAGTTCCAGGGGCTCTGACCTCCCCACTTCTGGCCTCCAGGGGCACTGCACACATGGGTGCACTTATATACATGCAAGCAAAACAAACACAAATGCAAGCAAAACAAACAAATGATAAGTAAATAAAAACAGCCAGGTAGGGTGGTGCATTGCTTTAATCCCAGCACTTGGGAGTCAGAAGCAGGCAAGATCTCTGTGAGTTCAAGGCCAGCCTGGTCTTCATAAGTGAATTCCAGGCCAGCTGGGGCTACAGGGAGACCCTGTCTCAAAAAGACCAAAAAAAATTTTTTTTTAATGTTTTAAAATCTTATGAGAGCAGTCAGCCAATGAATATTAAGCTCCAGAGTTTGAGAATGTGGCTCAGTTGGTAATGTGCTTGCTTAACAGACACAAAGCTTTGGGTTTAAACTGTGAAGCCCTGGGTTCGAGCCTAGCACTACATTAACCAGGTGTGGCACATAACCTGCAATCTCAGCAGTTGGGAAGTAGAAGTAAGAGGATCAGAAATTCAAAGTCGTCCTAAATTACATAGTGAGTTGAAGGCCAGCCTGAGATAAGATTCTGTCTCAAAAACAAAAAACCAACAGTGTTGCTTACCCTGGACTAGACGGAGTTATTTGGCCTGGTTTGTCTAATAACAGTAAGTGGCTTATAAAGTAAGGTAAGCCCCATGAAGCTCTCACTACATATTGCCTCCTGGAAATAATTCATACTTTACTATTAGATCAGGTCTCTGTGTTCTAGTATCTTGGTGTCCTTGTCTTCAGAAAGCATCACAGTCATTTAATTTCACCCTCCAAAGAAATGAGTTTTGTGTCTCTCTAGTAGACAGGTTTCTGATTATAAAGTGAACCCATACAATATAGTTCACATTCTTGGGAGCACTGGCAAGATGGTTCACAGAGCAACAGTGCCTGATGATCTGAGTTCCAGCCCCAGAACCCAAGTAAAAAGCTAGATGCAGTGGCAGGCATTGTTATCCCAGCACTCCTGTGGTGAGATGGGAGGAAGACACTGCAGAATTGTCTGGAAGCTCTCAGTCTAGCTACCTCTGAGTACAATGAGGCAGAAACAGCAAGAAGAGACTCTGCCTCAGACAAAGTGGAAAGAGAATTCCTGAAAGTTGCCCCCTGATCGCCACACACATGCTTTGGTACACAAGCCTGTGCAATCGGCCACAAAATAATAAAAATTCTAAAAAGAATGCATTTCACATTCTTGATATTTTTATCCCAAAGATGGTTGAAGTTTTCCAGGGTTTTTTTTTGTTTTTGTAAGTATGGAAAAAAGTAATATTAGTTAAAGAAGTCAGTGACCAAGGGCTCTCATTAGTGATAAACTGTTGATATTAGTGAAAATGTGCTTAACTCAGTCCATCATTTTTTAAAAACCTAGTAAATGGCTGAGCACTCACACTATGTTCCAGGCATGTGCTGTGTGTTTTCATTATCTTAGTTCATCTGTTAATGAAATAACAATGGAGCTCTCACACAAGGGACACATGTCTGGAAGAACAATGAAGTACCACTTAGAGTTGAACCTGGTATATAACATTCAGTAAATGTTATCATCACTTTACAGATGAGAAAACTGAAGGTCCAAAAGGTTAAGTAGCTAGTCCAGGATTACACATTTAGCAAACAGAATTGTAAGGTGTTCAGTGGCATCCTTGGCCTCCACACTCTAGATGCAATAGATCTCCCTCTTCTCCCAAGTCGTAACAGTAAGAATGTCTCCAGACAATGCCCATCGCCTCTCAGGATACATTGAGAATGGTGCCAGGAGCGAACCACTACTCAGAAACCACTATGCTAATCTATGTTCCTGTGGGATGACAGAGTCTATTTTTATGTGTATGAGTATATTGCCTGCATGTATGTGAGCGCACCAGTGTTGTGCAATACCTTGGAGGTCAGAAGAGGGCTTCGGATTCCCCTGGAACTGGAGTTAAGGACGGTTTGTAGCTGCCATGTGAGTGCTGGGAATCGAACCCGGGTCCTCTGCAAGAGCAGTCAGTGCTCTTAACCGCTGAGCCATCTCTCCAGTCCCCAATTTCCTTTTTTTAAAACTGTCATGTTTTTTTCTATTTGCCTTCTTCAGACTCTCCCTGCCAACAATACCCTTGCTGTTACTCATACTTTGTTTTATTATAGCAGCAAAATTTATTCTTGACTCAACTTTCAGACACTGTTGCTCTTGTTTAGATATGAAACTGATAAGATCTAATTTTGTTAATATTTTATGTGTATGAGTGTACTGCCTGCATGTATGTAAGTGCACCCGTGTTGTGCAGTGCCCAAGGAGGTCAGAAGAACGTGTCAGATTCCCCTGGAACTGGAGTTTTGAACTGTTAGCCGCCATGTGGGTGCTGGGACTTGAACCCAGGTCCTCTGTAAGAGCAGCCAGTGTGCTTAACTGCTGAGCCAGCTCTCTAGCCCAAGATTTCATTTGTAAGTTATTTTTCTGGTGAGCACATAAGTTCTGTGTGAACATTCTATCTAGTTTTTACAGCTCTGCAATTTCATAGTCCTTAAACTCACCGAAATGTGAACTACGATGACTCTTTTGTCTTTATGTGGGTTTTCTGATATCTTGGTTCATTATACTTCAGACATAAAAGTTTGAGAATATGAATATACTTATGTCAACAAAGTAACCTGAAGCAGATGCCATCATAGTATATGAGAGACACAGATGAGCGGAGGGCATTTACAAATCTAATATTAGATCTTGACAAAATCCATATGACTGGTATATTAGTTCATAACGCACCATCCCTGACAACAAAGACAAAACTTCTCTCCACTATGGACTTTGTCACAAATGTAATACTCTCCTACATGACAAATACAGGGACAATAAGAAACCCTGGTATCAGTGCAGGAAAAACAAATGATTCAAAGTAATTTGTAGTATCTTTTGTGAGATTTCCACCATCACTGGGGAGATTGAAGGCCCTAGGCCAGCCTGGGATCCATAGTAAGACTCGACCATATATATAATAAATATAATACAATATAACAAATATATATGTGTATATATACATAGGGAGAGTGTGCAGGAAAAACAAATGATTCAAAGTAATTTGTAGTATCTTTTTGTGAGATTTCCACCATCACTGGGGAGGATAGCAAGTTCTAGGCCAGGCTGGGATCCGTAGTAAGACTCGACCATATATAT